>NC_136073.1:475675462-475860462 GCF_964261635.1 Lissotriton helveticus | reverse complement strand
AAGACAAAATCCTTAATTTTTAACAGGCAACAAACAACCATAAGTTCAGCCATGGCCCTCCAAAATGAATATGAATGTTTCCTCCAGAGCAGACCTCTAATCCAAAATGAATGAGATCCACCCTCTATGCCGAGCCCTCCTTCAAAGAATACATCACGATATAAATTAAGCCAACACAGTACTAGGTCACCCTCATGAAGGTGAAACATTTCTTCATATAAATCAATTCCAAAACAGCACTCCAAGCACTATTCAACATATCAACACCCACCGACCATGCACGCAATCTAGGATTCATCCTCGACTCCTCCCTCTCCATGTCTAAGCAGGTCAACGCCATCTCCTCCTCCTGCTACAACACCCTCCGCATGCTCCGCAGCATCTACAAGTGGATCCCGACCGAAACAAGAAGACCGGTGACACAGACCCTCGTCGGCAGCAGACTGGACTACGGCAACGCACTCTATGCAGGAATCCCAGCCAAACACCTACAACGACTACAACGCATCCGAAACGCCTCCGTCCGACTGATCGTCAATGTCCCCCGCCGCAGCCACATCACCCCCCACCTGAGAGACCTACACTGGCTCCCCGTCGAAAAGAGGATCACCTTCAAGCTCCTCACCCACGCACACAAAGCACTCCACAACGCTGGACCAGCCTACCTGAACAGCAGGCTCAGCTTCCACACCCCCACCCGCCAGCTCCACTCCGCCAGCCTCGCCCTCGGCGCTGTCCCTCGCATCCACCGAACGACCTCCAGCGCCAGATCCTTCTCCTACCTCGCCGCCAAGACCTGGAACACCCTCCCTACCCACATACGGCAGACCCAAGTCCTACTCGACTTCAGAAGACTCCTCAAGACCTGGCTCTTCGAGCAGTAGCAGCACCCCCTCTCCCCTCAGCGCCTTGGGACCCTCACGGATAAGTAGCGCGCTTTACAAGTACTCTGATTGATTGATTCAACAGCCTATCCCCACAACTTGTCCACTGCAAAGCATCTTACATATTGCATTCCAAACCAAAGGTTTCAAGAATAAAATTGATTATCACCCAAACCCTTAAGACCATCAATTGACCCCTATCAAATTGATAGAGAGGAATTTGAAGGCCCAGGTCAATTAAAAATTGGGAGAACAGAACTACCCCCGCCGTCCATTCTTTTCCTTTATGCAGCTTTGTAGTCTAGTACAGAATCTGCAACTTCCAGATAGTTCACTCCCAATCGCGATTAGCCATGCATTTTATGTGAGAGAAATATTGGGGGTAGGGAATTGGTTTCGAATCCTTCAGCGACAACTTTACGAGCAGATAGTTCCAAGTACCTTGCAGAAAATACAGACATCCACAGGAATGCCGGATAGAAGCAACACTGTGGAAAGTGTATAATGAATGGTGTCATGAAGCCATATGAGGAGAAAACTTAAAACGTATGGCGTTTTTTTGTAAATGGCAGTTATACTACACCCCAAAGCGACTACAATTATTTTTCCTTTGATATCATGGCAATGCTTTAGATGTACTCATCCGATAGGAGACTGGATACACATCTGCTTTGCCTGTTCAGTTCTGGCAGAAGATTGGAATCACATCTTCCAGTGGGTTAATAGGAAATTGTCGACAAATATAGTACCTGATCCATTGGTGGCTTTGTTTGGAATCATAAATATCAATTTACGATTTCGACAAAAGCAGTTCATTTTTATTGCTTTTGGAGTGGCTAAATCTCTAATTCTGCAAAGATGGAAAATGTCAGAGCCATCTAGATTTAGTCACTGGGAAGCAAAGATGAATCAAGTCAAATAAGCAAAAACTGTATTCCCTAATAGTAGGAGCTCTGAAAAAGTGTGTCGAAATCTGGGGTGAAGAATAGTAAGTATGTATTGATAATGGAGAAAATGGGTAGCTTGGTTGATACACCTAAGGAAAAGAAGTGGGTTTGGGGAGACTTTTCCTTTAAAAAAAAATATTTTTATTGATGACATGAGGACAGAGTAACACAATAAAAAAGGATAACGGAATCACCATACAAAATAAGAAGCAGCTGACAATCGGGCAAGTGTAGTTAACAATGAAAGTTAAAACATAAAAAAGACGAGAGAAAAATAACATTTCATAGAAACATTTTAGGCAGAGATGATTTCCTATTTGCAATTACACAAATGCTTCCCAAATTTTTCCTAGTTTATGTAACGATCCAACTCCCCTGATTTTAGTGCACATTCCATATTATATGTGTCTTTAACTAAATCCCACCATTCTGCTGTCGATGGTGGATCCCGTGCAATCCATGCTCGAGCAATAGCTAACCTAGCACAAGCCAGTAAAATACTAATAAGTTCTCTCTGGGTATAATCGCATGGTTGTGGACCCAGAAGTATATCTGTAACCATAAATGAAATAAGTCTGTTAAGTTTATAAGACACAGTTTTTTCCACTCCGCCCCAGAATGTTATTAGTGACGGGCATAAACAAAACATATGCGCTAAGTCAGCAGCGAATAAATCACATTTTGGACATCTAGTCCGGTCACTACTTGAATTATTTGCTGCTGATTTTGCAATCCGATTCATAAAGGGGGTGGTGATGGACAGAGTATCTGAATTAAGCAGAACACTCCTACCCAGTCAAAAGATCAGGGCTTGATCCATCACCGTTTTTTAGCTCACTGCACCATCCCAGCTCAGAACCTGGCTGCATGCAAATTAGTCTGACCCTGGCCCAGTGCATCATGGGAACAGGGCAGACGAAACTACCAAGCCAATTCTTTACTGGAAAGGAAACAAGCTTCCGGGGACCGGTTTCTGGCATTTTGCAATCCGTGCAGGGGTATAATATAGAGAGCAGATGGTTCTATATGATTGTAGCCTTAAACTAGAAGAGTGTACTGATTTGCGAATAGTATCCAGCGAGAGGGATATAGAATTAGTAGCAATAGTAGACCCCAATTTCTGACTCCATCGTATAGCTAATTTCCCACAGTCGTCTTCTTTTTGAGAATTAAATCCTTTGTATGCAGAGCTAATCAGTGATCTATCTTTGGCTGAATGAATGCAATCCCATGTGCTAGAATCTGACAATTCAGTAAGTTTCAGGCTACGAATAAGATAGTCTCGAACTTGATGGTATTTAAATCGCATGCTCTCCGTAATACTATAGAGAAGTTTAAGTCTCTCAAACGTTGAGAACCCAGTACGGTCATATAAAT
Organism: Lissotriton helveticus; assembly: GCF_964261635.1. NCBI lineage: Eukaryota > Metazoa > Chordata > Amphibia > Caudata > Salamandridae > Lissotriton > Lissotriton helveticus. The sequence goes on along the minus strand of NC_136073.1, from coordinate 475,857,254 downwards.
CCCCTAGACTTTTAATACCTAGATGTGCCCATTGTCTCCCCCACCACATCGTGAAAAATTCCTGGAAAAACTGGATTGTCCCATAAAGGAAATTTAGGATGGTACAGCGGTATTTGAAATTTGTTAACAATAGCCCGCCAGATATATACTATGTCTCGTGCAAACTTGAATTTAACCCGCTTGAAATAATTCAGATTGTTAATACGGTATGGGAACATTTTAGACTCTGCTCCCAATATAAATGCATAATAAATAAAAGGTCTATTGCTAGGGTGTAGCAAGCTGCGAATGCGTCCTAGAAAAGACGACCAAAAATATACTTTAAAATCAGGAAAATCAAGGCCACCTTTTTCATAAGGTAGTTTCAGTATTTCAATTGCACGACGTGCTTTTTTGTAGCCCCAAATGAAGCTACTTAGTATGCCATCTAGGCGCTTAAACAGAAGATTGTTAACACGCAAGGGGATAGATCAAAATAAATAAATACATTTTGGGAGAAGCTTCATTTCATTTTAATTAAATATATTTAGCCAATTAAACTGAGAGGAACCTTATGCCATTTTTTTAGCATAATGGTCGTTTCTTTTAGCAATAATTCATAAATTAATATAGCTATCTCTTCCGGGTTAGCAGAAATTGTTATTCCCAGATAGATAGCGGTTTTACACACTCCCTGTATTGGAACCATTGGTTTATAATTCATTACTATTTGAGTCTTGTTGGTGTTCAGCTTGTAACCTGAGACTGCGCCGAACCTCCTAGCCTCCGTGATAATCCCCATCATTGCCTCCACTACATCTGTTGAATAAACCGCAATATCATCTGCGTATACCGGTATTTTAAGGGTATCCAAGCTAGATAAAAACGGTATTATACATTGGTTATTTTGTAACGCCACTAAAAATGGTTTGATAGACAAAGCAAATAATAGGGGCGACAGTGGGCACCCTTGCCGGGTACCCCCGAAATAGGAAATGTTACTGACTGTATCCCTGCATAGCAGACTTTAGCCCGAGAGTCATCATAGAGGGAATGTATCCATTGCATATATAAGCCATTAATGCCAAATCGGTTCAGCAAGGCCTAGAGATAATCCCACCCCACTCGGTCGAATGCTTTCTCAGCATCTAATAGTATCATACCAAGTGGGGTGGATCTAGTCCTGGCAACATCAAAAGCTGTGAAGGACATTTATATGAGTCGTAGTGTGCCTGACAGGTACAAACCCATGGGGTTGTGGGGATATCAAAGTAGAGATTATCGGAGCAAGCCGGTTTGCCATTATTTTGGCGAATATCTTCGCGTCAGAGTTTATAAGCGAAATCGGTCGATATGACCCGCATTCGTCCGCTATCTTATTCTTCTTTAAAAAAATAATAATTTGCACAATATTCCATGACTCGGGGGCCTTCCCACTGTGTCCCATAAGTCCGATCACTTGACTGAGTAGTGGGGCTAATTCCTCCATACAATGTTTATAAAGTTCGAGCGGAATGGGAGACTTTTCCACAGTTTTATATCTTCATACTTTTTACCTTTCTGCTTTTTAGATTTCTAGATCTATAGCTTTGAAATATGAAATCCATTTGAGATAAAAAAAAGGTTTTTAACATATTGAAGCAATGAGGTCATGAAATGCTACTTATTGGTCGTTGCTTGTTTTTGCTGTATTGCCTACCCGAGATTATATTTATAAATAAAGTAAAAAATAGAAAAAAGAAAAGATCAGATAAATTGGCAGCCCTGCATACCTGGCCAAGAAAATAACCACCCCTGGCAGACACCAAATTAAAAACTGCAAATGACAGAAAACCAGAAGAAGGCTATCTCCATTAAAGAGCCTCCATTGTTCAAGAGGCTTATCCCACTGAAATCACATAAGTTTAGATAAAGAGGAACTATTCCTCTTAGATATTTTAGTACTGATTGGCCTTAAATCCTTGTCAGAGTGAAAAGATCTCTCCCAACTATCTGTTCACTCATGGTGGGCTTGGACAATTCATTAGATGAGTAGACAATTCCCTAAACACCTTTATGAAAAACGTTCCCCTGAAAAAACAACAAATTTAGGCAAGTTTAAACAAATATATCAAACCTAACCCTCCTCAAAGATGACTTCCTCTTACATTTTCTCCTTTTTTTTTTTGCATGTCCATTCCACGCCTCCTCTTTGTCACCATTTAAAGAAGCAGCTCAATCGATCCCCCTCAGGCGTTGTCTAGATGCCCCCTTCTCCCTCCCCCACCTCCTCATTAGTCCTTCACCACACTTCTTTCTACTCTCTTCTCCCCCTACAAAGCTTTCTCAAGTCAAATCAAGTCAAATTTATTCAAATGTTCGGTCTTTTAAAACCATTACACTATATAATATCATTACATTACTTAAAACATCCAAAATAACATCCAATATATACATATAAAAAATAGAATCTTCGTTCATTAATCTACACTTCATAAAAACAAAGACCTATCCAAAAAAATGCTGCACCACAACATCATCCTCATCTTAAAAACCATCATCATAAAACTGTATATTAAATTGTTTGGTTTTCTTCCACAATTCTTTATAATTCTTTTAGATGCAAATTCATGAAATTAACCCCCTGCAGACCAGCAGAATCGAAGACCCACCCAACCAGGTGGTCACAGCTTCCATGCATGTTCGTACGTTCATACTAATGAATATTTCTTTCAAAAAGATATTTCTTTCTTTTAATAACTTCGGGCATGCACAGAGAATATGTGATAGAGATTCATGTTTGTAGTCTGCAGTCTTGATTTTGGTAATGCTGTTTCCAGGAGGGGATCAAATCCTTTGTTTCCCACGTACCAAAACGTAAATTCATAAATTGGGGCCAGATGTAGGTCGGTCGGTAACGGCCGAAAATCTGTATTTTCAGCCGTTACCAACCGGTATTACAGATTTGGTATGTAGGAGCACAATTTTACATAATCGGTAAATTTACCGATTCGGTAAATTTACCGATTCTGTAAAATACCGAATCGGTATTTTTACAGATTCGGTAAATCTCAGATGTAGGTGGGACTCTTTAGAGTCCCAAAGGCCCTACAAATTCGGTATTTTAACACCCAATCCAATTGGGTGTTAAAATACCGAATTCAGGTGTGCATGCACATGTGTGCATGCACACCTAGCCATGTGACAGACCGACATGCCCTTAGGGCATGTCTGTGTGCCACATGGCGCACACGCCTATTTTTGGGGTGCCAGAGGGTGTCAAAGTGACACCCCCTGCACCCTTGCTAAAATCGGTATTTACCGATTCTGTAATTACAGAATCGGTATTGCCCATTGATTCCTATGGGCTTCACAGCCCATAGGAATCAATAGGAAATACCGATTCGGTATTTCCAGATTCGGTAAATACCGAATCTTAAAGATTCGGTAAATACCGAATCTTAAAGATTCGGTATTTACACATCTGGAAATACCTACATCTCCCCCCTTCATATTTACCACTTCTTAAATACCGAATCGGTAAAATTCGGGCCCCTGGTTCTTTAAAAAGTTTGAGAAATGTGCTGATAAATAAACCTGCAGTTTCTTGCTGCGATATGAATTAATCAGCGTCCAGGCATGACGTCTTTGTAATAAGCTGTTTTCATCTGTTATATTAGACAGGATTTTTGTCGACCGATTTAATGCTTTGTTAAAGGCCTGTTTCCCCATGCCTGAATGCCAAATTTCTTGAACACAAAGATCCTTAATAACTTGTGCTAAGTAACAGCCCCAGGAACCTTGTATTTTCTTCTCCCTCTGGGCTTCTATTTCTTTCCAGCACAAGTTCTCAATAGAGTCAGTTGTGGCTGCTCTAAGCCTTCCATATAATTTAATCAAAGCACTTTTGGTCCGCTGTATTTGATTGGTCAAACCAAACTCTAAACAGACTTGAGCTGGTGATGCTGCTTGCTGTATGAGGAAAATATTTTTATAGACCTCCGTTGGATATTATTTAAGATTGCGATTTCACGACCCCTCATAATTTCACTACCATATGTGACAGAAGGCATTCATTGTGCGGACATAACAGATAATAGGTGGCTGTAAGATGGACAGCTTAATTTCTTTTTTTTAAAATTGAAGCCATAGATAAGACTTTGCGCTTCAGCCCTCATTGCTAGAGATTGATGTTTATAACTCGGTTTTCTCTCGATTTTAAAACCCAGGTATTTATATGAGGCAACAACCTCGACTTTTTTCCCATCCAAAAACCACACGTGTTTTTAGGTTTTGCCTACGCAATGCGTACGAAGTACGCATGCGCTAGCAAAATCTAATGATATCTCTATGTGGGGTCGGGTATCCGCCCCCTCCCGCCCCCTCCTCCCATTGGCTAGCTCCATAAATGGAGGCTAGCCATTGGGAGACGGCTCTGTCCGTCAATCCCGGACCAGATTCGGGGGCGTTCCCGAGAATTTTTCCACTTTGGCTACGTCACGCTACGTCAGCCAAAAGCCGGGAACGCCCCCGAATCTGGTCCGGCATTGAGCCGGCACCCGCCTTCCTGCTCCGGCCGTCTTCTGTGTCTCTCCTCCCCCTTTCCCGCCCCCTCCCGCTTGTTTTCCTGATGCTGGCCTCGCAATGGCGCTGCGTCTCTCCTCCCCCTTTCCCGCCCCCTCCCGCTTGTTTCCTGATGGCGGCACCGGCCGAAGATGGAGGCGTCCTTTCCCTTGCCGCAGAGCTCAGGGTAAGTGAGCTGTAATGCTACAGTCCAGGGCATCAGCGGCATGCCAGAAATGCGCCTGCCTCGCCCGACCCTTAACCTCTCCTGTTGGGTGTCTGTGGGTGGTTGAGTGCCCTCGGTGCACTGCAGAACCCTATCATGTGTCGGCGCAGCCAGCGCGCTGTCTATAGCCGGCCGCCTGCAGCGGAAACCCTATCCACCGACATAATTAAAACATGATCTGATTACCGTCCGCACTGGGTGATTGCGGTCTCATTAACCTTTGTGCGCCTCCACCTGAATCCATGTCCCGGGAGGACAATGTAGCAGGAGGGTGTTGCCTATGACACGCAAACAGATTGTTTACTTCCCAATTCGACCCCTCCCCCGTCACTTAAGCAGTCTCTTTTACCCAGGAGGCGCTTCATTTTCAATTTCACACATTTGAAGTCGAGTGCGGCTTTTTGTTGTGGTATGACACCTAACGCTCCCTCGCTAGGCTTACACTTTGAAGCAGAATCGCAAAGAAAGACTGGATCGGGAAGCGAACTTGTTTGTTTGATTATCGAATCCTGGCAACCTCGCCCGACATAACTGTGTGCTCCTGGCCGACTAGGTTTTGTCTCTTCGCTTGAATTCCTTAAACTACCATACCTGGGACTTCTTAGAGACCTGCTAATGATGCTACACGCAGGTATTTACCACACGATCAAAATTAATTTAGATCAAAAGCCCCCAATTCTTATTCGCGGGGACTCCCTCACATCCAGCCCTGTCGACATTCCCGCTGTGAGAAATGTGCTGCGCCTTGATTGTGGGAGGGCGAGGGTCGTGGTGTCAGTGATGCTAATTGTGAGCAATCTCTCGTGCTGGTGGTCCGAGAGAAGGGCTCAAAGGAACCTGAAGATAGTTACATGGCTATTGTGTCACAACAGCAGCTTTTCACGGACCCATGTATGCATCCACCCCTGGGTTGCAGACTCGCCTCTGTGCGTGTTTACCTCGCAGCTGCGTCGGGTTAGGTTGTGGAGCCGCGTGTCCTGTGAAGGTGCAGCGTGCACCTTGCACTGCCCGATGGAGAGGGTGTGACCTCCATCGGAGTCTCTGCAGAAAGAGGACCACACACTATCAAAGGCTGCTTCACCCCGACATGTAATCTGAGAAACTAGGGCAAAGGCCGTTATGACCTACATACTGTACCGGGGATACATACTGCAGCAGTGGGAATCTGCATTGTAATTATATGTATGGAGTAAATCAAGTGGCGTGTTTCATCAGTTATGCATTGTTTCAGAGTTATTGGTGATCAAGGCGTGTTTTGAAGCTGAGACTTCCCCGCAGTGTGACAAGGCGCAGTGTGACACAAAGAAAGCAATGCTCCCTCGTGTGTGTGGAAAACGCCCAAGTGCAGCAAAAACACACAATGAAAGATACTGAATTAGTTAACTAATAAAGCAGCTATTTATCTGCCATTGCTTATTTGTCTTGTGGATTCAGGGTTTATTTATTGTTCCCTAGAGGCTGTTGGTTATCTCCCATAGTGTTGGTTAAGGGAGCAGGATGGAGTAATTTGTGCATTAGCTGGGTTGCTTCCTTTTATTTCACGCTGACTTGAGAAAGTTTTTATTACATTCTCCTTAGGCTCAAGTTTGTGTTCCTGATATCCTGCTGACTTGATGGCGGGGCACATATGGATAGAGCCTTTGATGCTGGCCCGTGAATCTGTTTGTTTTAATAGTCTGCTTTGTGCGTATGCTGTTTGCTTTGTCGCATCAGTCTCCTGCCCACTGAAAGTAGCTAACGCCCGTAGTAAAAACAGGAGCGCCGAAGCTTGGCCGGGATGTTTCTTACAGCTCTGAATACAACGGTTCTGGTCACACGACTATATCACTGACTGCAACCCACCACCAAACGTCCATGGCACTCTCATGAGCCCCCCCCGCACCCTCAACCCCGCACCCTCAACCCCGCACCCTCAACCCCGCACCCTCAACCCCGCACCCTCAACCCCGCACCCTCAACCCCGCACCCTCAACCCCGCACCCTCAACCCCTCACCCTCAACCTCAACCCCGCACCCTCAACCCCGCACCCTCAACCCCGCACCCTCAACCCCGCACCCTCAACCCCGCACCCTCAACCCCGCACCCTCAACCCCGCACCCTCAACCCCGCACCCTCAACCCCGCACCCTCAACCCCTCACCCTCAACCACTCACCCTCACCCACCCTCAACCCCTCACCCTCAACCCCTCACCCTCACCCCCTCACCCTCACTCACCCTCAACCCCTCACCCTCACTCACCCTCACAACACATATTGTGTTACAATAGGTGTCACATTTGCGAAAGATAAAACTATTGGCATTGTAAATAACAAAGCTATTAATTTCGCTATTTTCAAAACAAGCACATAAATAAAAAATTTGTCCTTTACAATACCAATAGCTCAAACTTTCCTAATGCGAGACCGATTGCATTGCTGTGCTTCTCTCCCCTGCTGCACTCTCCTGCTCTCTAGAGATGTGGCCTAACGACCAGAGCTGCCATCTAAGTCACGTAAATACAAAACATGTTGCATTCCAAATGCTATAGGTGTCACATTCGCGAAAGTTATAACTATTGCCATTGTAAATGACAAAGCGATCAATTTAGCAATTTTAAAAACCAACAAATAAATAAAATATGTCATTTACAAGACCAATAACTCCAACTTTTCTAATGCGAGACCTATTGCATTTCCAATGCTTGTTTTACAAAGTGCTCTCGCTGAATTCCCCACACCTCCCTCGGATCTGAAGCCCGGGATGTTTCTCTACTTTTTGTGAGTGCTTGCTGTCTTCCGCTGTCTGTGTGCCCGTTCCAGCACCCCCCCCTCCGCTGTCCGTGTACCCTGTTTTCGTGCCTCTGTTGCCTGCTTGTGACCCTGTTTTCGTGCCTCTGTTGGGGGCTTTGTGTGGCTGCGTTTGTGGGGGGCTCTGTGTGGGTGTGTGTGTGAGGGGCTCTGTGTGGGTGTGTGTGTGGGGGGAGCTCTGTGTGTGTGGGGGGGCTCTCTGTGGGTGTTTGTGTGTGTCATTTGCAAGAGATAAAGCTAGTGGCATTGTAAATGACAATACCATTTATTTATGTTAAAAAAAAACCAAATAAAAATAATGTCAAGAGCAATGCCAATAGCTCTAACTTTAACAAAGGCAAAACCATTGCATTGTAAATGCTTGTTTTAATTTGGCATCCACTAACCGCACTACCTTTGTTTTAGATCGATTTAATTCTAATCCATGCTGATCCAGATAATTCGCTATTGTGCTCATACTGCGCTGTAGCCCTAACAGGGTTTGGCTGAAAAGCACTATGTCGTCAGCATACTGTAAGTACTTAATTTCTTCTTTAGCTAACGTTGGTGGATGACTGTTTACTCCAAAAAGTGCTTCTTCAAGATCAGCTAAATACAGATTAAAAAGACTTGGGGCTAACACGCACGCCTGTTTTAATCCGTTGTGGGTGCCTATTTTTTTGTTACACAACTACCATCGCCTATTTTCACCACAAATCTTTCTCTTCTTTTTACTTTTCTCGTTTTGCTTTTCATTTGTTCTTTAGAAATTAAGATTGGGGGTTTTCCTAATATATATATATATATATATATATATAAAAAACTACCACTTTATGTACATGACTACTCAATAATTGGTTATATTTATGCCATTCTTCATCTACCGACCCTGTATCATCATACATGATTTTGTTATCCACAAAAAAGCAACAGCATTGTCCTGAAATAAAAAATAAAAAATACTATCTGCCACAAACAGTCTCCCCGTAAAATATGGTGTAATATGTGGCTAGGTTCACATCCATGTACAGCAATTTGTTTCTTTCCGGTAGCTGGAATTTTGCTTTTGCTAGTCCCCATACATACATAATCATCTTGTCATGCAGAACAAAAGTGCTTTGTAAATGCATACATCAAGCATCTTGCCACTGCTTTAAATATTTATATGTTCTCTTAGTTCTCCTGGAGCCACTTTACCATTCAATGTTGGTGTACTGCTTAACTGTCTTCCAACAAGTAAGGGAAAAAAATGGCATGCACAGTCTTCATAGGCTAGATCTAGTAATGACGAAAAAGGAAAATGCTACTTACCCAGTATGCATCTGTTGTTGGCATGTAGAGCTGTAGAATCACATGCTGTGCATAGCCTGCCATCTAGTGTTGGTTCTGGATGTTTGCACTTTGTTTTTGTTCGAAGAAGTCTTTTCCAGTCATGAGATAGGGGACTCCTCCTTGTGGTGACAGTGAGCATGGGCATCGACTCCATTGTTAGATTGTTTGCCTCAGAGGGTGACAATGGAGTTAGGAAGAGTAGTAAGAGATGTCCATGTATATGTGTATCTACGTAAGATGTACCTGCAACAGGTATCGGTACCCGGGTGGGCGCATGTGACTACAGCTCAACATGCCAAGAACAGATGCATACTGGGTAAGTAACATTTTCCGTTCGAGGCATGTGAGCTGTATATCACATGCTGTGCATAGACTATAAAGCATTTATCCCCCAAAGTGGTGGCTACCCTGTAGCTGCTGCAGTTGTCTGACATAGTGTACGTAAAACTGTTTCGCCCACACTAGCTTGTTGTCTTGCTAACATATATACACAACAGTATTTTGTGAATGTGTGAGGTGTAGACCATGTTGCAGCTTTGCAGATATAATCTTTTGGCATATTACCTAAGAAAGCCATAGAAGCCCCTAGTTTGCGTGTGGAGTGCGCTCTAGGGGGAATTGTTAGTGTTCTTTTCACTTTTGCATATTTTAATGCACTTGACTATCCCACCTTGCAATGCCTGTTTTTGATATAGGATTGCCTTTATGTGGTGGAGCAAAAGCGACAAATAGTTGTTTTGAGGAAAGGTTTAGTCCTTTCTATATAGTAAAGAATTGCTCTTTTCACATCTAAAGTGTGTAACGCACGTCCTGCCACAGAATTTGGTTGATGGAAGAACACAGGCAACTAAACTAAACAAAAATAACCTTTGGTAGAAATTTAGGGTTGGTCCAAAGAACCACTGTTTTGGTGTACTTGTAAGAATGGCTCTTCTATGGTTAGTGTCTGAAGCTCACCCACTCTCCTCAGAGATGTGATAGGTATGAGAAAAGCTACCTTTCAAGTTAGAAATTGTATTTCACATTTATGCAATGGCACAAAGGGTGGACCCATTAGCCTGGTGAGGACAATGTGGAGATTCCACACTAGAGCAGGTGGAATTCTTGGAGGAATGATTCCTTTAAGTCCCTCCAGAAATGCTTTAATGACAGGCATTCTAAAAAGAGACAGATGTTGTCTGTTCTGTAGATATGCAGATATTATAGCCAGGTGTAAGCGTATGGAAGAGTATGCTAAATTGGAACACTGCAGATGTAGTAAATAGCAAATAATGTTTTGAACTGAAGCGTCCAGTGCATCTATCTGATTGTTATTGCGGTATATTAACAATCGCTTCCACTTTCCTGCATAGCATGCCCTTGTGGTAGGACGTCTAGCCCCTTTGATAATATTCATGCAGTTTCGCAGAAGTTTAAGGTAGCCAAACAGATTTCAGGTGCCAGATCACAAGGTTAAGATGGCTGGGATCTGGATGTCTTATCTCTCCATGGCTCCGAGTGAAGAGATTGGGAGTGAGGTGTAGTTTTTGGTGAGGAACTATTGAGAGCTCCAACAGGGTTGTGAACCAGGGCTGGGCCCATCCTGCTGGGCCAATTTCCCTTTTTCAGGCAATGTGGCATGAATATGTCCAGTATCTCGGTTAATAACCAGTTCCGATCCGTAGGTGCAACATCGGAACGAGGGTCTTTTGTCGGATTCTTTTTATCTTTACTTGCAGTTTTCGGCGTCAAAAGTTTTGGCACTGAAGATTTAGGCTTTGACTAAGAAGGAATGTGGACCAGGACATGCTTGGATTTCGTCACCGAGGATTTTGGCTCAGCGCCTGCATGGGGCCGGCTCAGGCCCGAGCCAGAAGGCTTTCATTTGTGTTTCAGCACCGGGCCCGAGGGTGGGATGCTCGAAACATTTTCTCGGTGCCGACCTTGGCACGCAGGCAGAGGAAGGACCGGAGCCTTTTTTGTCTTTGGTTTTTGGGGCAAGGGGGCTTCTGTACTCCCGGTACGCTGACCCGGTGTAACAGACACAGAGACATGTTCCTCTTCCTCGGCTCCTTGAGGGTGTATTTCTTCTCGGTCAGAATCTTCTCCAAAGATGTCCGGTACGGAGCCACCTTGGTGCTGCATCTCGTGACGTCAAGCTCGACAGTCACGAAGTGTCTTCTTTGATCGAAACGATTGGCACGCTTTGCAGTCTTTCTCATCATGTTCCGGGGACAAACAGAGATTGCACACTTCGTGCAGGTCGATGCGCGGAAACTTGGCGCGACACCCAGGACAGAGCTTGAATGGAGTCCGTTCCATCGACTGCTAGCAAGCCCGGCGCGAATAGGCCCAACGACCCTCCACGAGTTTTACGATCGAAGGTCTTGAAGTGGAAACAATATGCGGAGAATGGGAAACGCAATTGAGAAACAATACCGTCGAGGGTAGTGGATTGTGCGTCGAAGGGAACCAGAGAAACAGTGCCAAACTGGAGCAGTGTAATTCACATTTGAAACCGATGGCAGAAAAACACAATCTAACAATGGAGTCGATGCCCATGCGCACTATCACTGAAAGGAGTTACCTACCTCGTGACTGGAAAAGACTTCTTCGAACAAAAAAAAAAAGTGCAAACATCCGGACCCAATTCTAGATGTGTCTGTAAGAGACTTATATTAGTTATGGATTCCTTACCTAAGAATTACCCCCAGGCATCAGACCAGATGCAGAGAATTTTTCTTCAGCAGTACCCCAGCACGTCAGCAGGTGGCATCGGTCGACAGCGTCGTGGTCGCGGGGATAAGGTTGCGGTGCCTACTTAGACGCTGCTGCTTGCTGTCAGTTCGGATACCGCGTTCCACTCCAGAGGCGCAGAGCAATGAAAAACACTGACCACTGGTGAGCCACACTAGGGCTCTATAAGGGTGTTCCTAACCCTAGAAGTCAGTTCACTGAGCGGGGAGGATGGGTGGGGTGGTAAGGAATCTATAACTAATATATGTTTCTTACAAATACACCGTTACCGAAAGTAAGAAACTTGTTCATCTGAAAGACCATTAGTTATAGATTCCTTACCTTAGAATAGATACCCCAGCAATACCATCCCTGGAGTGGGGTCTGTGAACCAAGTTCACACCAGAAAATCCTGGAGGACAGAATGGGGAAAAGTAACCTTCTCTCCGGACTGGACTATCCAGGCAGTAATGTCTGGTAAATGTGTGCATAGAAGCCCACACAGATCTGGATCTGATCGGTGCTCCTCTAAGCCAGGGCAGGCATCCTAAACCTGAACAGTTGTCATTTATCTACCTGGCTTCAACTTACTGTTGTCTGTCTTTCATTGGGGAAATGCTCCACATTGTACACTGAATTGGTGTGGATGTCCAGCCACAAGACCATCTTGTCCCAGACATTCTTACCTTATGTTAACGTTACATGGGTGGTTTGTATACCATTGGAGGAGGTGCTCTAGGTCCCCCCGTTGGGGGCCCGGGGTTTCCTTCACAAAGACAGATGCTCCTTGTTTATGTATGGCAGTATCGGGGTGGGGGGTTGGGAAATTCATGGGGTTTCATGTTAGAATAGTTTAAGTTTTCACATGTGCTCAGATGTCAAACACGGATTCCACCATATCTGACCTAAAGATCACTTGTATAGACGGTAGATGACTACAAAGGCACACGCTACCCCGCTCGGGGAATTGACAGTGGTATTATGGAATGTCAAGGGGTTACTCAATAAAATTAAGAGGGGCGCCATTCTTCGCCAAGCTAAGCGATACGAGGCTGACATCCTTCTTGTGAGAAAGTGGCTCTTTATACACTGGACTAGAAGGAAGTACAGTGTGTATAGAGTCCACCAACCCCAGAGGTATAACAGAGGTTAAAATCAGAACTGACCTTACTCTCCAAAGTGGTAGCTTGGTCGAGCAGTAAGGCAGCACCAGAGGACAGTGTAAAGCATTTGTTGTACACACCTAGTCAGCAAAAGGTTTCACACACTCGAGAACTGAACTCCAGGCCAATTGTTTTTATATCCTCAGATATTGTTGTTTTATTTTTTAGAACCACCAGTTATAAAAATATACTTTTCAAGGTACGTGTACTCTCATGTAAATACTTTGCAGAGGAGCAATAAATCTGTACACACAATAATTACAGGATAGATAATAAACACAGTTCCTAAACATACTTTAGCATTGAGCTCAATAGGTTTTTCATGGGAAAGTATAGTTGATTACTTTATGGATTACTTTGGTAGTTCCAGGACTAGATCTTAGATTCAGTCCTGGGGTCTAAGCTGAAACCAGATTAGCAAAAACGTTTTAGTTACTGTGATGAATTTTCCTGAATATAAAGCGGTTTTAAAAGTTCACACTTAGAAACTTCTCAAGGTGATTCTGACAATGTTATCCAATGGGAGGAAATTCAGGTTACAGCTAAAGTACGATTGCTGTACTTTTGTAACCCAGCACTAGTCTCCTAGGGCCAGCACTGGGGGCTTAACACAAAACAGGTAGGTAATTGCGTTTCAGTATTTCGTACGATTTTTAAAGAATATTTGCAGTTTTCAAAAGTAGACACTTGGAAGAAATTTCATAGAAAAGCAGACAATGTGTTCCTATGGAGAAAATACAGGTTACTAGTAAACCCGCTAGGGATTACTTTTGCGGTTTAGGACTGGGCTGAAAGGTCCAGTACTGGCTTCTCTCCTGATCACAGGTGAGTATTTTCGAATTCGGACTTTGGCTGATTTTATAGGAATATTTCCAGTTTTCAAAACTTCACACTTGGAAAATTTTCGAGTAAAAATGGGTCAATGTTATCCGATGGCAGGTAAGTGAATTACCGGTTTCCAGGTGAGTACTTGGTTGGTGAAGTTAGGGTTCTGGGCTTAGACTCTGGGGTCCCCCAGGGTCAGGTGAGTACAGTTAGTTCAGTCCCAGCGGCGCAGGGGCGGCCGGGTGCAGAGTTAGGTAGGCCCAATGTTATCCAATGAGGGAAGGGGGGCCTTCGGTTGGTGGCGGCTGGCTAGCAGGCCACGCGGCTCTGGGAGCTGGGCTCCTGTTCACTTGCTCAGGGCAAGGGGGAAAGCAAGATAGGACAGAGGGATCACAGCCAGCGGCACTCGGGCGGCTGGGTGCAGGGTGCTTTTGAGTCGTCGGGCGCTCAATGTTATCCAATGAGGATCTTGAAAAAGGAACAAAGGCTGCAGGCTCGGGGACGGTGACTCTCCAGGGGCGACCAGCACTTCGAGAGGTAAGTTGGGATCTTGGAGCACAGGTAGGTACCCCAAAGAGAGGCACAGGGGGCGCCGGGGTGTCTTTGGGGGTCAGAAAAGCTTACCCTCGGCTGGTCGCGGTTGGGGTGGCCCCTGGTTCTGAGTCTGCAGGCATCGGCTGGTTCGTCGAGGAGGGTCTTTGGGCACTGGACTTCGGGTCCCAGTCACCGGGGGGACGTCCTCGTTGTCTTGGTTCGGGTTGGCCCGGCCCGGGCTCGGCTGGTGCAGAGTGGGCTGGTCCGGAGCTTCCTGATGGGCACCAAGTGGGTTGTTGCTAGGAGTCCCAATCTTCGAGAGGGTCAAGGCAGGCAGGTCCTCTGAGTGTCCCAAGGTTGCTGTCCGCGGAGGTCGCCGGGATTAGGCAGGAGCAGGTTCCATGATCGATTTTGGAAAAGGGGGGTGATGATGGACAGAGATTCTGAATGATGCAGAATACTCTTACCAAGTCAAGAGATCATGGTTTTAATCCATCACCGTTTTTAGCTCAATGCACCATCCCAGCTCAGAACCTGGCTATATGCAAATTAGTCTGTTCCTGTCCCAGTGCATGATGGGAACAGGGCAAACCAAACTACCAAGCCAATTCTTATACTGGTAAGGAAACAAGCTTCCGGGGACCGGTTTCTGGCATCACAGCCTTCTTCGGCCCGGCTTGCTTGAATCCTGATGGTGCAATGAGCAAGGGACTCACGTCTGAGCATACCCTCCCACACATAGTGTGGATAAAACCGATCTTGGAAAAGGGGGGTGGTGATGGACAGAGATTCTGAATGATGCAGAATACTCTTACCAAGTCAAGAGATCATGGTTTTAATCCATCACCGTTTTTAGCTCAATGCACCATCCCAGCTCAGAACCTGGCTATATGCAAATTAGTCTGTTCCTGTCCCAGTGCATGATGGGAACAGGGCAAACCAAACTACCAAGCCAATTCTTATACTGGTAAGGAAACAAGCTTCCGGGGACCGGTTTCTGGCATCACAGCCTTCTTCGGCCCGGCTTGCTTGAATCCTGATGGTGCAATGAGCAAGGGACTCACGTCTGAGCATACCCTCCCACACATAGTGTGGATAAAACCGATTTTGGAAAAGGGGGGTGGTGATGGACAGAGATTCTGAATGATGCAGAATACTCTTACCAAGTCAAGAGATCATGGTTTTAATCCATCACCGTTTTTAGCTCAATGCACCATCCCAGCTCAGAACCTGGCTATATGCAAATTAGTCTGTTCCTGTCCCAGTGCATGATGGGAACAGGGCAAACCAAACTACCAAGCCAATTCTTATACTGGTAAGGAAACAAGCTTCCGGGGACCATGATCAACAGGCCGGTAGGGCTGGGCCGAGTCAGTTGTTGTCCTGTTGTTAGCAGCTGGGCGGCGGGTCTTCTTTAGCTATCGGGATCTGAGGAAGGAAGGTTCAGGGAGCCCCTAAATACTAAATTTAGAGGCGTTACAGGTAGGGCCAGGGCGGGGACCAATGGGTCCCTGTCCTGAGGTGAGTACACCCCCTAGCCTGCTCCCTTCCTGTGGGAGGGGGGCAGGGGCCTAGCTGGGATTGGGCAGGACTCCTTATCTACAAGATGGCCGGAGCCCGGGGTCGTGCTTCACCTCGCCTCCTCCACCTGAGGGGTGGAGTTGGCACAGGTTGGCACACCACCCTTCCTGATGTAGTTTTCCCCACCAGTCTTCCCGCCAAAGTGGGGGTAGGACTGGTGGGGGGCTGGTTGCTGGGTACAGCAAATGGTCTGGAGAAGCTCTCAGAGGAGGTATGCCGTTGAAGCTTCCCCCGGTCCATCCTGGGGGAGGAGACATAGCACCTCGCCCAGGATGTGCTTTGTTGCAGACCCAGGAGAGTGCCCTCTGGTGCATTTTACATTACATCTCACACTGGCATCAGTGTGGGTTTAATGTGCTGAGAAGTTTGGTACCAAACGTGTCAGTCTTCAGTGTAGCCATTATGGTGCTGTGGAGTTCATAATGACAACCTCCCAGCACCATATACTCTTAATGGCATCACTGCACCTACAGTGTCCAGGAATGGCCCGGGGTACTGTAGGGGCACAGGGCTCATGCACCTGTGCCCACACCACTGGCACAGGGCACCCAGCTAGAGGGGTGACTGATGTATGCCAGGGCAGTGGGTTTGCGGGCATGGCACACAGGGATGTGTGCCAAGTCGACTCTTTGTTTAGTTCTGAACCTATGCACTCACCCTGCAAAGGCAGTGTGTGGGTACCAAGGTACAGGGCCCCTAAGGGTGGCACAATAAGTGCTGCAGTCCTTAGGGGTCTTCTCTGGTCACCATGCCCTGGGTACCTAGGCTACCATTTACTAGGGGCTGATAGGTGGTCAGAGATGCCAATTGGGTTTTGTTTCAACACAGTTTTTAGGGAAGGAACACAGGCCCTGGGTACCGGATTGGCAGGGACACAGGGCACACTCAGTCAAGCACATCAGCAGTTCAGAAAAAAAGTGGGGCATACCAAGGCAAGAAAGATGGCACTTTCTCACACTTCTCCTAAAGGAGACTCACCTCTTGGGCACCAAGACTCCCTGCTTGGCCAGATCCGGATATCAAACTATCATGCAGGGTTTACCAGGGGATCTCGGGGGACCGCCATCCTTATACACCGCTTTGTCCCATTTATTCACACCAAGCATTGGCTAGATCCTGGGGGACGATATGTTCTACTATCGGGCACATAACATGGGGAGCACATTAACATTGGCAGAATATATGCCCTCCCTCCATTGGGAAGGGAAATGCTACTTACAAGTATGCATCTGTTCTTGGCATGTAGAGCTGCAGATTTGTACACTTAACATTAGATCGCCACCTGGTGTTGGGCTCGGATGATTGCATGTTGTTGTCGTCTTGGAAGAAATCTTTGTAGTCATGAGATCGGTGACTCCTCCCTTGGACGATAGTGCACATGGGCATCAGCTCCATCCTTAGATTGTTTTTCGCCATGATGGGAAATGATGAAGTTAGTAGAAAGAAGAAAGGATGTCCATGCGTGTATTTCTAATTAAGATAAAACTGGAACAGACAAAGGTCCCGAGGAGGCTGGAGGGCGTGTACAAATCTGCAGCTCTACATGCCAAGAACAGATGCATACTGGTAAGTAGCATTTTCCGTTTGAGGCATATGAGCTGCAGATTGTATACTTAGCATCGATTGTGCAGCAGTGTCTCCCCTAGCGGTGGTCACCTCTGTCTGTTGCTGTAGTTTGAAAGAGAGTTTTAAGGACAGCTTGGCCTACTGCAGCTTGCTGCTTGGCTTGCACATCAATACAATAGTGTTTAGTGAAGGTGTGTGTTGTAGACCATGTTGCTGCCTTGCAGATGTCTTCTAGGAGAATGTTTCCTAAGAAAGCCATGGAGGCTCCTAGTTTGCGTGTGGAGTGCGCTCTAGGAGGAACTGTTAATGTGCGTTTTGCTTTGTGATAGCATATTTGTATACATTTAACAATCCACCTTGCAATTCCTGATTTAGAAATGGGATTGCCTTTATGTGAAGGAGAGAAGGCTACAAATAGTTGCTTTGTTTTGCGAAAGGACTTGGTCCTATCTATGTAATAGAGAAGAGCTCTTTTGACACCTAGTGTGCGTAAAGCTCTTTCTGCTACAGAGTCTGTGTTTTGAAAAAACACTGGTAACTCAACAGATTGGTTTAGATCATAGGTCTTCAAACTGTGGGGCGCGCCCCACAGTTGCTGGGGCTCGGCTGAGAGTGTTTGGAATCACAGGTCTTTAAAGGCCAGAGGCGCAATGATTTCAGAGGTGGTGGGGAGTGGGAGGGGGGCCAATTCTTTAAGCAATAGGAAGAGTGGAGATTCAGGGGCTCTAAGAAGGGGATGAAAACAAAGCCTCATTGCGCTTAAAATGTCTTTTAAAGACCTGTGAAGTACCCGGGTGCACTGGCAGCTCCAAAACTGTCTGTGTGTGTGCCCGGGTAGCTGTCTCAGCCAGGACTTGAAAGTTACACCATCAGTGTTGCCTATGGAGCCTGGCAAGTGAGAGTTGCAATTATTTCACTTTGGTTTAAGGTAGACATCGAATTACAGTGCTCTGAAGAACGGGCTCGGTTTCAGGTAATTTTTGTGCATGGCATGCAATGTACTTCTGCATGTTTTAAACCCGCACACCGCTGATTTTGATGTTTTTTCAGCGTATAGTTCAGAAGTTGGTTGTTACATCGAGCTGTCCCCAGCAGCTTGACATTGCCAACACTGCTCCACTCGTAAGTCATTTTTTCAGCTTTTTTTGATCCATAACTGAAATAAGGTGCCAACGGTGACACACAATTATGGATTTCATATTTTTTCCACAGATTCATTTTTTCCTGTAGTTGTGTCGCCTACATTTTTTACTTGAGTTCCACCGTTTGTTACAGCCCTCCAGTAAGTTGTTAAGCGAGGTGCAAGCAGGTTTTGTGCAGGTTCACATGCAGTCTCAGTGGCTCATGAGTTACGTGTTCACAGTGCTTTAGATAGAGGGAATGCTCACTGCTTCTTTTCACAAATTCGGGCATGGTGCACAAAATCACAGGTCTACTTTCTTGGTATTGCCTTGGGTTAAATACATACAGGGTCTATGCTGGCACTCCTGGACATGTTAAAAGATGCAACTTAAAGAATTTAAATATCAGCATTCTATACATGGTATGTTTATGTATGTTTCTTTATTCCTACAGTGTCCCCTGAAGAAGGGATTTGAGTTTAATCCCGAAATGCATTGGGCATGGCTATGTAACTTCGGAACCCACTGAAGTCATATTATTTGTTGAAGTTTTTGATTTTGTACAGCATTTAGTTAAATGCAATGATCTTATGTTGCACATGTTGACAATTTTTACTTAAATGAACAACAATAAAACATTTCTGTGATGCTGGAATAAGTACTTTCAGATAAATGTGAAGTTTAAATTGGGTTGATTAGCACTGGTGATTTCATTGTTGATTAAGAATGTGAAATATAAATACATTAATCCACGCTGTGCATCCAGCACACTGGTGGTTTTCCACCAGAATTCTGTTCAGCCGGGGCTGACACACGGCGGGTGAGTTTGGGGGGTAGGGGGTTGAGAGCGCTGAAGCCCTTTGAGCCCTATGGGCGTTGCGCACCTGATGTGAAGGCAATTGTATCCCCAGCTCTTAGTCAGAAGCCCCTTTATGGGCGGCACCCTTCTCTGGTCAAAATACACCACTGAGTCCAGCAGCTACCTCATCCCTCTGGTCTTCGCAACTGCAACTTGTCAACGGAGTATGCCTTTGTTCCGGATTTCTCTTAACTCTGATCCACACTTTATTGAGTAACTGCGTGCTTTACAAATACGCGATAACAACACTTTGGGGATCCGCCTGCACCCACAGGGTGTGAACGACTGCGACCCTTTGCAGGTCGAAACTGGTCAGACAGGCGGTCCTGTATGTTTTTTAAGGCCTTTGACTTGGCTGCCGCCACCGATTCAGATACTGTCAATTCACACATGATAAAAACCGTGTCCCTAACGCACAAGTTACACAAGTAGTAACGATATATCTGTAAGAGACATTAGTTAGTGATAGATTCCTTACCTTAGAATATCCCCAGGCGTCAGACTGGATCCGATTTTTTTTTGCGTAGCAGTACCCTTGCGCGTCGGTAGGCGTCGTCTGCGGCTCCGCGACTGTCGTCGGCGTCGTGGGCGCCGTGATGACATCGTCGGAGTACTTAGACGCCGCCTCCGCGTGCTGACGTCAGTTCTTAGACACAGCTTTTCCGCGCCAGAAGCGCTGAGCCATGTTAAAAACCAACACTGGTGCCATTG
Source organism: Lissotriton helveticus (assembly GCF_964261635.1). Classification (NCBI taxonomy): domain Eukaryota; kingdom Metazoa; phylum Chordata; class Amphibia; order Caudata; family Salamandridae; genus Lissotriton; species Lissotriton helveticus. The sequence goes on along the minus strand of NC_136073.1, from coordinate 475,837,333 downwards.
AAACTAGGGCCCTGAAAGGGGGTAACCCTAACCCTAGATATCGGTTCGCAGAACGGGGAGGATGGGTGAGTCGGTAAGGAATCTATCACTAACTAATGTCTCTTACACAAGTTACACAAGTAGTAACTTGTGCATCTCAAAGAGACACGTTAGTGATAGATTCCTTACCTTAGAATAGATACCCCAGCAATACCAACCCCGGTGGTGGGACTGCGAACCAATAATCACACCAGAAAGTCCTGGAGGACAGAATGGCCAAAGAAGCCATCCCTCCGGACTTGGCTGTCCAGGCAGTAGTGTCTTGCAAACATGTGCAGTGATGCCCACGTAGCTGCCTGACAGATGTCTTGTAAGGGCACTCCCGGCCCAGGGCAGTTGTAGTTGCCGTGGCTCGGGTGAAATGAGCCCGTAATCCAACAGGGGGCTCCTTCTTAGCCAAGGAGTAACATGCCTGGATACACAAGTTGATCCACCGTGAGATGGTCCTCTTGTGCACCGTTTTCCCCTTCTTAACGCCCACGTAACCAACAAAGAGTTGGTCATCCACCAGGAACTGGCGTGTGCGATCCAAATAGAATGAGAGCGCACGTTTTGGGTCCAGACGGTGGAGCCGCTCTTCCTCTTTAGAGGGATGCGGTGGCGGAAAGAAGGTTGGCAAGGTAATAGACTGCCCGATGTGGAAGGCTGTGACAACCTTGGGCAGGAAAGATGGCTTAGAATGCAACACCACTTTGTCCGGATGGACAGAAAGGAAAGGTGGAGTACAAGAAAGGGCCTGGAGCTCACTCACTCTCCTGGCAGAGGTGATGGCAACCAGGAAAGCAGTCTTCAGAGTAAGAAGACGGAGAGGACAGTTGTGAAGTGGCTCAAAGGGAGCACACATCAGAAAAGTAAGAACAAGGTTCAATTCCCACTGAGGCATCACAAACGGAACAGGAGGGAACGTGTGTGTGATGCCCTTTAGAAATCTGTTTACAATAGGGAACTTGAACAAAGAAGGTTGATCAGGCAGCCTCAAAAAGGCTGAAAGGGCAGAAAGGTAGCCCTTGATAGTGCCCAGAGCAGAGCCCTGCTGGGCAAGAGAAAGAAGGAAGAGAAGAACCTCAGAAAGAGGGGTAGCAAGAGGATCCACAGCCCTTGCTGTGCACCATGCCACAAATCTGTTCCACCTGCAGGCGTATACCGACTTTGTGGAGGGACGCCTGGCTGCCAGAATGACGTTACAGACTTCAGGAGGCAAGTCAAATGGCCTCAACTGTCGCTGCTCAATCTCCAAGAATGGAGGTGGAGACTGGACAGGTCCGGGTGGAGGACCGTCCCCTGTTGCTGCGACAGAAGGTCCTCCTGAAGAGGCAGACGAACCGGGGGATCGACTGACATACTGAGTAGCTCTGGATACCAGTACCTTCGTGCCCAATCCGGAGCCACAAGGATGACTTGGGCCCGGTCGCGCTTGATCTTCTTCAGCTCTCTGGGCAGAAGTGGTATAGGCGGAAAGGCGTACAATAGACCGCAACTCCACCCGCGACGAAAAGCATCTCCGAGCGAGTGCCGCCTTGGAAATTCCAACGCGCAGAACTGATGACATTGCGCGTTCTCTTCGGTGGCGAATGGATCTAACCAAGGCTCTCCCCATTGCTGAAAGAGGCCTTGCGCCACGTCCGAGTTCAGACCCCATTCGTGATCCATCATGCACTGACGGCTGAGCTCGTCCGCCCTGGCGTTCAGAGAACCTGCCAGGTGTTGAGCCACCAGGGTCATGCCCTGGCGTTCCAGCCATTGCCAGAGGCGCAGAGCCTCCTGGCAAAGGGTCCACGACCCCACCCCGCCCGGTTTGTTGCAGTACCACATGGCGGTGGTGTTGTCCGTGAACACCTGCACTACACTCCCCCGGACAGAGGGGAGGAATGCCTTCAGTGCTATACGAATCGCCCGTAACTCCAACAGGTTGATGTGGAGCCGGGCCTCCGCCGGAGACCAGAGGCCTCTGATCTCCGTCTCTCCCATGTGGCCACCCCAGCCCTGGAGGGACGCGTCCGTCACAACTACGTGCTCCGGTTGGGGAAGGGAGAGGGATCTGCCGCTGACCCAATCGCGGTCCGTGGGCCACCACTGCAGCTGTCTCGCAGTGCCCTCCGAGATCAGGACGTGGTCGGATAGGTTGCCCTGATGCTGGGCCCACTGAAACTTCAGGCTCCCACTGCAGAGCCCGCATCCGCCACCTGGCGTAATGCACCAGTAGGATGCAGGAGGCCATCAGCCCCAGAAGCCGCTGCGTCAACCTGACCGAGACCCAGGATAACGGCTGAAAGATGGGAATCAGAGCCTGAATATCCCGGACCCGCTGTTCGGGTGGAAAAACCTGAAACCGCGCCGAGTCGAGAACCGCTCCGATGAAAAGGAGCTTCTGAGAGGGGCACAGGTGTGACTTTGGCACATTGATGGAGAACCCCAGCCGGTGCAGGAGATCTGCCGTAGTCTGGAGGTGGCTGATGACCGTCTGGGGCGAGCCCGCCTTCAACAACCAGTCGTCGAGGTAGGGGAAGACTGAAACCCCTAACCTGCGCAGATGAGCTGCGACCACCGCCATCACCTTTGTGAACACCCGTGGGGCGCTGGTAAGCCCGAAGGGGAGCACGGTATACTGAAAGTGCTCGTGGCCAATCGTGAACAGCAGGTAGCGCCGGTGGGCCGGCAGGACGGGGATGTGGAAATAAGCGTCCTGCAAGTCCAATGCTACCATCCAGTCTCCTGGGTCCAGGGCAGCTAGGACCTGAGCCAGTGTCAGCATTTTGAACTTCGCCTCCGGAGGAAGCCGTTGACGTTCCTTAGGTCCAAGATAGGGCGTAGGCCCCTTTGTCCTTCTTGGGTACCAGAAAGTAGTGGGATTAGCAACCACACCCTACTTCTGGCCCAGGAACGCGCTCGATGGCCCCCTTGGCTAAGAGGGCGTAACTTCCTCCTGCAGAAGTCGCAAATGATCCCCCGATACACGGTGGTTCTGCGGTGGCATGGCTGGAGGAGTCGCCTCGCAGGGGAGGGAGTAGCCCCTTCGGACTATTTGCAGCACCCACCTGTTCGATGTGACAGTGCGCCAGTGGAGGTGGTGATGGCGAACCCTGCCCCCCACTGGCGTCACATGGGCCTGAAAGCACGGACTAGGAGGGTTTTGAGGCGGATGCTGCGGGGGAAGGTGTGGACTGACCTCACCGTTGTCCCCGACCGCCGGGACGGCGGTTCCCACGGCCGCCAGCGCGTTGGGTATTACCTTGCGGAGCGTGGCTGGCAGCACGTGTGGGTACACCCCTTCCGTGGCCACGAAAGGAGTGAAAGGCAGCCGATTGCTGGCGCGGGGCCGAGAGGCCCAAGGACTTGGCCGTAGCCCTGGAGTTCTTAAAGCGCTCAAGCGCATGGTCTGCCTGTGGAAAAGTAAATTTTGCCATGTTGTATGTGCCTACGTGTTCCCCATCCTAAGTTATATGTGCATGATCAATATGCATATGTATTCCCTATGATCGATTAAAGACGCGATTACAGTTGTGTCCAACTCTAGTATGCCAGTTTCCAGTCCTCGTGAAAACAACGAATATCAGGCCTATGTAAAGCTACGTTGCCACGTTTTACAGTGTGCACGTTAATTCATTGAATTATCCCCGTTTCTAGGCCTCAAAAGGGCCCGGACTCAGATTCAGCTCCTGTTTCCTGAACCCTCTCCAAGGAGCGATACAGCCCCCACCTGTATCCCTGACCCTTAGCTTACTTTCATGCCTCGCAGTGCCCGGCTCGGCCTGGCTCTGCCTCCCAGTCTGCCAAGAGTATGTTATGTTTCTAGTTATCAGTCCAGCCCTCCTTCTCTGCATTCCTAAGCTACTGAATCACATCAATAGTTTCCGTCATGGTCTAGCCTTTATGTCTCCATGTAAGAGAAATACTGTATTAATATTCATAGAATATTCCTCGCACACACAATACATGTAGAATAATGCATGCACCAGTCTTAGTGTCTGTTAGCCTTTGCCCTGATAACTTTTGGATTCTATCAACATGTACTCTAAACATCAGATACCAGATAGGCCCTGGGTACATGTCGCTCTGACACTCCAGACTTTAGTCTCCTCTTCTAGCGCAGAAGTCATAGCCCCCAGTTCTCCCTGGTAACACGTCATTGCCAGTTTGCGCGCACCACTAGGTTAAAGGTCCCAGCTGCTCAGGTAGCCCCCTCCATGTTTCCGCCCCATTTATGACATATTCTGTTACGTTTGCATCACATGTCTATGTATACGCCCTGTACACGCCTTCTTGTTACATCATCTTACCCTTATCTTTCGCGACTGCTATGAACCACGCCTACTGCTACGCCTACTGTATTGAATGTAATGTATTTGTTTAACTATAAATATTGTGCACTGTTATTAAAAGTTACCCCTTATGCTCCCAGATCCTGCCCCCGGCAGCTGCCATCCTATTCCCGTGCAGGCTGTCCTGTTCCTGTCCTTTATGCCTATTAAAGCCTGTAAACTCCAGCTACCTCGAATCTTGACTCTTATTTATTGAGCTACCTGTTTATTGATTATTTCTGAAAAATAGATCCGGTAATAAATTATTTATTTACCACATAATGGCGCCCGAATAGGGACTTGCCCTTTCCCCACGCGCCGGAGAAGCCACGCAGGCCCCCTGATCCTCTGCAGCCGTGACGGAACCATACCGTGCACGTGCAGATATTTCTGCTTCAAGTATCCCTCAGGCCCACGGAGGAGACGGAGGTTGCGGTCCAGCGTCCAGACGAGGCGGTGGAGGAACGCGGCGAGTCCCGACCAGAGCCCAAGCCGAGAGTTCAAGGTCCGAGGTATCCGGAGGCCCACCTGTAACTGAAGTCCGAAGTTCGTCCGTCCGTCGTCGTAGCAGTCCAGTCCAGTCCGAGGCCTTCCGTTCTTGCTGCCCGGTGAGTACCGTTGCTGGGGTAGTATCTAGACAGGGTCAAAGTAATTTGTCTCTGGTCCGTGGGTTTGGGTACACAGATCCAACACGAAGTGTCCACCTAGGTGGATGCGGGTCCTGACGTGTCTCTTTATGGGACCGGTAAGTTTCGTGCTGTTTTAGCAGTGCATCTAGTCATTCTAGTAAGTTTCTGTTCCAGTAAGTTCTGTTCTCGAGAAATTCATGTGTTCTGTTTTCAGTATTTCAGGTAATATTCTGTTCGAACTGTTATTCTAAATGTTATTCCATGTGTTTTCCATGTCGTGGTATGAATGATTTGTTTTTCAAGTTATTATTGTGTTTATCGTGTATTGTATTGTGTCCAGATTCCAGTCTAAGTTATGCCTCTGTTCTCGAAGTTACGTCAGTTAAAAACCAGAAAAGGTCTGCTCGAAGAAGCAGTTCCTGTCCCGCCTAGGGACAGTCCAGGTCATTTTATGTATCATAAGCATGGCATAAGTGCCATATTATATCTAGATTTATGGGTCGAGTATACTAAAGATCTAGAAGAGAAATATAGATGGCCTGTATCAGGTACATCGGATGCCGAGTGCATCATGCGAGTAGAAGAAGTATTATGGAAAAAGAAAGCCAGACAGTCCCAGAAAGATGCCATCGAGTTATGGCGCAAAGAATCTCATAAAAGAACCGAAAAAGAAATCAGAAAAACAGGATTAAGTAGGGAATCCTCAGAAAGAGCCCAAGAAAGGGAATTAATCGAAGTAGGTGAACGAGTTAAAGCCGAACAGTCAGACAGACAGAGAAATGCCCTCATTAAGGGTATGTATCCTCTTCTTGCCGAGGGTTTGCCGAAAGCAACCCCGGAAGCATCATGTAATTTTCCGCCACCATTAGTTCCGATTAAGCTACGTCACAAACCGACTGCAGCTGATATTTTTCTCTCGTCCTATTTGGACGACATAGTCCCAGAATATGCAAATCCTGTTCCGCCAGCTCCTGTAAATAATGTAATTCCTGTTCCTCCAGCCACCGGGGCACCCGTTGCAGTACCTGTTACGGTACCCCCGGTCCAGCCTACAGTACATGTACCCGCTACATCAGTCACTCTCCCAGCCCGTACAATACCCGTCGATGATTCTAGTCAAGGGGCCTCGGGGGGAAGTCCTCCTGGAACCCCGCCTCAGCACAGACGTCTGACATTAATCGAGTTACATGCACGAGCGTTACAGCGTTCGCCCAAACATCAGTCCGTTGCCGATATCAAGCGAGCCCTTACCGAATGCCGTTATGATCCAGTCCCAGGCGATGATGGTATGGTCCTGTATTCATTGCGTGTAAGAAGGGTGACCGAATATTTGGACACCCTACCGAATATGAAAGAATATCTAGACAGAATATATCGTTTCATCCGCACAGGAGTAGATCCAGGAAGTATTGGCGATGCCATGTCTCAAAGAAAAGTCGAGATTCAACTCATGCTTTTAAAGTTTCTAATTAATTGTTTAATAAGAGAACAAGATTATCCGGATAAAGATCCGGAAGAAATGAAAGTCCTGACCAGGTGGAGTGACCACATAGCCGAGGGAAGACACAAGACACAGAACTGTATACACAGTATGTACAAGAAAATCCGTAGGGAAATAATAAAGTTAGACGAGAAACGAAAAGCAGTACAAGTAAGCGAGAAAGAAGACAACTCTTCTACTGAAGAGGTAGACGACGAGAATCCCACCAGAATAGCATATGTAGGTAGAACTAGACTTCCCGACCGACATTCACGCCTAGAACACAAGAAAGTTTCCCTTTCTCCAGTACCAGAACAAGGTTCTCTTGAGCAAGTATTTCAAGCTACCGATCACATTCTGAAATCAAGAATCGGTTATAGTGAACTTAGTACTATGCATGAACAAGAACTAGCCCGATCAGCAGTCCGATGGACTAGTGATTCTACCACGTTTCCAGATGAAATAGTGGCACAAATGTTTCTGAAACTGCCCCCAGCCGAGCAGCGACTGGTGGGTATGTATATGATCCAGCACCTCATTACACTGTATGAGGGACAACATTCTGATCCAGGTCCGTTACATGATGTTCTGAACGAGTTACTCCAGTATAGATGGAAAGGTTTAGGTACCGATTTAATTAGTGTCATTCTAGAACAGCGCCACAAATATCGAACGTTTCTGAATCCGCATTTTGTTCATGTCTCACCTCCAGAAAGTAAATCATTTTACATAAATAGACAGCATCCGTTACGAGAAGTACACCCAGTTAGGACAGCGGGTGGTGAAATGCAACGAGTATTTGTTTACACCCCTATCACAAAGATGGAACTCTTAGAGATGAAAAAGTTAATTCCCTGTCACGACAAAGACCCAGCAGGGTTCCATCGAGAATTAAAAGACATGCTCCGTATGGGAGAATACACATATCCAGATATCATTAAAATGCTAAAAGTCCTGTTGCCCGCAGGGGTATATGAAAAACTCAAGGAAAAAGAATGGGAGGTGGGAGAGAAAAAGATTGATTGGACAGCTCTAGAAGCTGAAGATAATACACGTGTACCAGGTACCGGTCTTGGAGACAAATGTAAAGAATTACCTGAGTTATTGATACAAGTTTTGCCAAGGTTACTAGCCACGAAAAAGGAAGATTGGGATGCAATCTCAGCATGCAAACAGAAACAGGATGAAGACACTAGTGATTTTTATTCTAGATTTGAAAAATGTTTTATTATTAATAGTGGTTTGAAGACAAGTAGCGAGTCATACCCTCATCTTTTTGTTACAAAACTAGTCGAGAATTCAAGTCCACAAGTTAAAAATCGAGTTTTGAAAGTCGAAAGTAGTTGGCAAGCTAATACCCCATCACAAATGCTCCAGATGCTCCAGTATCACCAGAATAGAATCAGGGAAGAGCAAGAACACGAAAGGAGACGTATGAAAGACACGAAAATGAAAGTATTAGTTGCACAATCTGTTCCACAAGACAGTCAGAAGAGGGGTCCGAATCAAATCAGTCATCCTGCAGCTCCCGTTAAAGGGACTTGCAATTATTGTAAACAGCCAGGTCATTTTATAAACGAGTGTGCAGTTCTGAAACACAACATAGCTACTGGTAAAACTAAAGAAAGACCACGTCCGCCTAGACAAGAACAAGTATCACAGACTTCTCAGCCACCACAGAATGCACAACAGACAGTTCCAGCACCGCAGCCTATCGCTGCAACACAGCCTGTTACACAGCAGATGTACCAGTACGCACAGTCCGAGTATCCAGAGTATCAACAGTATTCATGAAACAGCCTAGAGAGGGAGGTAGGCTTGCCTCTCATCGAGATACCTGTAGATCAAGAGGGTCCCTATGTACACAGTCAAGTATTAGGGAAAGACAGAAAGTTTTTGATTGATACAGGGGCAAGTAGGACTACTATCAGTCATGACGAGGTTCCAGGGGCTCCGCTCTCAGGCTCTAAAAATGTTTCCCTTGGATTTTCAGGAAAGCCAATTGTTAACGAGATTTCAAAACCAGTTTCCCTAGAAGTTGGTCCATTGTCCCGAACTACTGATTTGTTACTTACTAAATCATGTCCAGAAAATTTGTTAGGCATTAAAACATTGAAAGAATTAGGTGCAGTTATTTGCTGCTCCCCAGAAGGAGTCCGATTGTTTTTGCGTGACTTTAAAGGTCACTATGTATTACGTGATTTTGATCCAAGGTTACTAAATGTTCCGCAGCATCTATGGGCGCAAGGTCCAACTGATGTAGGATGTATGCACATCACACCCCATCGTGTGACTCTCAAACAAGGTATAGTTTTGCCACGAATCAGACAGTACAGATTGCCACCTGAGGCTGTAGCAGCCTTATCCAAAATTATTGACGCGCTCATTGCTCAAGGAGTAGTTGTAGAAACTGACTCCAATGTATGTAATTCTCCTATCATTCCAGTCATGAAACGTACTGATCCCAATGCACCTCCAGTATATCGATTAGTGATTGACCTTCGAGAACTTAATAAATGTATCATACCCCAGTATCCAGTAGTCCCAGATATTTCTTCCCTATTGACAGCTATTGATTCTGAAGCTACGTTTTTCACTGTTATTGACCTCAAGAACGCATTTTTCAGTGTTCCCATTCATCCAGACAGCCAGTACCTTTTCGGATTCTGTTTAAATGGAAGGAGCTATAAATTCACACGAGCTCCTCAAGGTTTCACAGAAAGTCCTAGTATTTACAGTCAAGCACTTAAAAGACAGCTAGACAATATTCACATGCCAACTGACACTGCCCTGCTCCAGTATGTCGATGATCTACTGATCACAGCCCGTTCTGAACGTGACTGCGAGCGTGCGTCACTTACAGTCCTGTATTTTCTGGCCGAGCAGGGGCACAAGGTGTCCCCTTCCAAATTACAATTCTGTGTCCAGCAAGTGATCTACTTAGGACACTTACTGTCCAAGTGGGGTAGGCAGTTGACACCAGATCGAATCCAGTTAATAGCGAGTCTTCCACAGCCCAAGACACAGAATGAGGTACGAGCTTTTATTGGCCTCACTTCTTACTGCAGACAATGGATTCCTCAGTATGCATTTCTAGCTAAGTCACTGATACAGTTAACGACACAGGAGGCAGCCGTATCGACTGTCCTCCCTTGGACCCAGGAACATACACTTGTTTTTAATGAATTAAAGAAAGCTTTATGCCAAGCACCTGTTCTAGCAACACCGAACTACAGTAAACCTTTTACACTTTTTGTCACAGAACGTGATGGTACTGCATTATCAGTTCTCACACAAGATCAAGCAGGACAGTACAAGCCTTGTGCTTATTTTTCAAGCACATTAGATCCAGTAGCCCAGGCTCTGCCTGCGTGCCTCAAGTCAGTTGCAGCCACAGCTCTAGCTATCAGACACAGTGATTCCATAGTATTAGGACACTCCCTGACAGTACAAGTTCCAACCTCCGTGGAAGTTCTTTTAAACCGAACACAGACTCAGCACTTGACAATTGCACGTTTAACAGGTTATGAACTGACACTGTTCCAGCCACACATAGAAATCAGACGCTGCAACATTCTAAATCCTGCTACACTGTTACCGTCAGTTACTTCAAATCCTGCCACACATAACTGTGTGGAAGTCATTAACACTATGACTAAGCCAAGACAAGACCTGACAGACATTGCATTACCTAATCCCGACCTGACACTTTATGTGGATGGTTCATGTATGAGAACTAGTACAGGAGAACTAGTAGCCGCGTATGCAGTGACTACTGAAACCGAAGTTATAGAAACACACCGTATTGACACCCTGTCTGCTCAAGCAGCAGAGCTAGTCGCTCTGACCCAAGCCTGCATACGTGCCAAGAACCTGAAAGTAAACATATACACAGATTCACGTTACGCATTCGGAGTTGTACACGACTTCGGAGTACTCTGGCAGGAGAGAGGTTTCATGACTTCTCATGGAACCAAGATTCAGCATGGTCTCCTCATTCAAGCTCTGTTAGATGCAATACATTTACCGACAGCTATCGCTATCATGAAGTGCAAGGCACATACGAAAGTTATTGACATAATTTCCCAAGGTAACGATCTAGCAGATCGAACAGCCAAGCTTACAGCTCAGACTCCAGACATTCCAGTTAACACGATACTGACACTCACTCCAGATCAGACTACTTGTATGACAGTTAAGGACCCTACACAAGATGTCATAGACATACAGTTACATGCTACTCCCGAAGAAATCAAGAAATGGTCCGAACAAGGAGGGGTCCAGACAGATCAAGGATGGGTGACAAAGGGAAAAGTCACATGGTTTCTCCCCGATTCAATGGTTCAAGTCATCATTAATACCGCACATAGTCCAGCACATCTAGGAGAAAAAGCCATGTTAGACAGTATCCAGAACATTTGGTTCAACAAGCATTTACGAGCTGCAGCCAAGCAGAAAGTCCGTACCTGTATGATATGTTGTCAGTTCAATCCAGGTAAAAGTGTCCCGGTGGAACAAGGTGGTTTCCAACCTCCTGACCACCCTTTTGAAGTCCTCCAGATGGATTATATCCAGATGGAGCGATGTCGAGGTTTCAAGTATGTCCTCGTAGTTGTATGCGCTTTGTCCAGGTGGACAGAAGCATATCCAGTTCCAGATTACACAGCAGCGACCACTGCCAGGCAGTTGGTTCGTGAATTCTTTCCCCGCTATGGACTCCCTAGGGTCGTGTATTCTGATAACGGCCAGCCATTCTCATCAGAGTTAATGAAACATGTTTCCCTTTTGTTAGGGTACCAGTGGAAGTTCCATTGTGTGCGCCATCCTGAAGCAGCCGGTCTCGTAGAGAGACATAATCAGACCCTGAAAATCCGTATTGCTAAGACATGTAAAGAGAAAGGTGTAGACTGGCTAGTTGCCCTGCCAGTTGCTTTATTCTTCATGCGGATGGTTGCACATTCCAGATCAGGTCTGTCCCCGTATGAGGTCATATTCGGCCGCCCCCCAAACATGTGGGGTACACCTAGACCCCGCAGTATCACAGATGTTTCCAGTAATATGTTGACAGATTACCTAGCTTCCTTGATGTCTGCCCTACACTCTTGTTGTTCGCGGGTTGCCGCTGCATTTCCAGACAATACTGAAGTGAAACCGCATGAGGTCATTCCAGGCGACCTCGTATTGGTCAGGAACTTTGATCGTTCAAGTCCGCTGGAGCCTCGCTGGAAGGAGCCAAGACTAGTCCTTCTGACCACCCGTACGGCCGTGAAGTTGGAAGGCCGCAAGGGTTGGGTCCATCTGTCGCATATCAAGAAATTCCATGGAGTCCGGAAAAAGACATTTTTAAAGGACATTTCTAAAGACTGTTCCATTTCTAGAGACTGCCTGAAACCAGACATTGATCTAAATCCTGAACTGAAAGTTCCTCTGTTAGAGAAAACTCCGCAGCAGGAGTATAAGTTGAACCTCCGGTCTAGTAACATAAGTCAGCCAGTTTAATTGTCTAAGTCCCTCTCGGGTGAAACGGTTAGACAGGTATCTGACATGTATGAGATAGACCCCCATAGTGAGAGAGTTAGTCAAAACTCTATACGATGTATCGTTTTTCTAAGTTTCTTATTGTTTCTAAGTTTGATGGTCACCTGCACAAGTTATGCATTACATTTATGTTTTCCAATTTCTCATGTAAATAAGTTTGCTAATGCTACAGTAGAGCACACATTTAGTGATCTGCCTCCTCACGAGTTATCCTATCGTCTTGCTATGCGTAATAATACATTTATAAGAATGTTACACTATTCACACCAGACCAGCAATGCTACTAATTGTTGGGTGTGTGGTCGACTCCCCCCTTTCCAGACACCGAAGGGAGTTCTGCCACTCTTTCCTTATCCGTTTTCACATAATGGTTTGTGTGGAGCATGGTCCACGTTAACGTCATCCTCCAATGATATGTCCCTTCTGAATAGAACATGTTTTCCAGACAAGCAAGGTTTCCCCCATAGAACAGGGTTAGATCTAGAAAATGAAGTTTATAATTTAGGTAATTATTCTTCGAATTTTATGGTCCTGAATGTTCAGTCTGATACTACTCCAGACTTACCTGCTATTTCAGTACTACCAGTCAAAGGCGAATTATGTGTCAGAAAGAATGGTTCCGCACATGTAGGACATAGTGATTGTACTACTACTATCGAGTATAGTGACAGTGGGAAATCTATTTTCAAAGCTTCACCTCATTCTTATTTTGTTTGTGGTCAGACCGCATATGTTCGTCTGCCCCTCGATTGGGATGGAACATGTTACATTGCCTTCCTACTGCCACCAGTTTTTCTAGCCCCATCTGATTATCACAGAAACACACATCTAGTACACATTAGACATAGAAGGGAGATCAAGTCCCCGATTGTCGATCAAACTGAAACTACTCTAGAACAGTATCAAGACTTCAATAAAGGTTTCTTCTTCTTTATAGGCCCTGTCCAGAATAGTAAGTTAATACGTAGGTTAACCAGAACCCTTGAAGCAGTAGTGAATGAGACTACTTCCGCTCTAGGTAACTTAACCGAAGAGCAATCTGCTATGAGATTTGTCGTGCTCCAAAATCGTCTCGTTCTTGACGTCATACTGGCCGATAGAGGAGGAGCATGTAGAGTCATCGGATCTAGTTGCTGCATTTTCATTCCTAATAATGCGCCGTCTGTTTATTCAGCTATAACCAGACTTCACAAAATTGCCCATCAGTTACACCAGAATCCAGGCACCTGGACATGGTCCGGTTGGCTCTGGGATATCATATCTGCTTGGGGATGGAAAGTATTGTCATTCCTAGGTATTGCAGTAATGATCATATTCAGTTGCTGCCTCTGTATACAATGTGGCCCTGCGATTTGCGGCATGTGCGCTACCTCTTGTATTCCTAGTCCTAAATCCCGTTCCAAGACAATTCGAGACGAGCAAATGATGCTATATGAAATGATAGATGGTATCATGAATATTGATGTTTCCTGATGGAAACGTAGGGCACAAGGAGGGAATGTGGAAAAGTAAATTTTGCCATGTTGTATGTGCCTACGTGTTCCCCATCCTAAGTTATATGTGCATGATCAATATGCATATGTATTCCCTATGATCGATTAAAGACGCGATTACAGTTGTGTCCAACTCTAGTATGCCAGTTTCCAGTCCTCGTGAAAACAACGAATATCAGGCCTATGTAAAGCTACGTTGCCACGTTTTACAGTGTGCACGTTAATTCATTGAATTATCCCCGTTTCTAGGCCTCAAAAGGGCCCGGACTCCGATTCAGCTCCTGTTTCCTGAACCCTCTCCAAGGAGCGATACAGCCCCCACCTGTATCCCTGACCCTTAGCTTACTTTCATGCCTCGCAGTGCCCGGCTCGGCCTGGCTCTGCCTCCCAGTCTGCCAAGAGTATGTTATGTTTCTAGTTATCAGTCCAGCCCTCCTTCTCTGCATTCCTAAGCTACTGAATCACATCAATAGTTTCCGTCATGGTCTAGCCTTTATGTCTCCATGTAAGAGAAATACTGTATTAATATTCATAGAATATTCCTCGCACACACAATACATGTAGAATAATGCATGCACCAGTCTTAGTGTCTGTTAGCCTTTGCCCTGATAACTTTTGGATTCTATCAACATGTACTCTAAACATCAGATACCAGATAGGCCCTGGGTACATGTCGCTCTGACACTCCAGACTTTAGTCTCCTTTTCTAGCGCAGAAGTCATAGCCCCCAGTTCTCCCTGGTAACACGTCATTGCCAGTTTGCGCGCACCACTAGGTTAAAGGTCCCAGCTGCTCAGGTAGCCCCCTCCATGTTTCCGCCCCATTTATGACATATTCTGTTACGTTTGCATCACATGTCTATGTATACGCCCTGTACACGCCTTCTTGTTACATCATCTTACCCTTATCTTTCGCGACTGCTATGAACCACGCCTACTGCTACGCCTACTGTATTGAATGTAATGTATTTGTTTAACTATAAATATTGTGCACTGTTATTAAAAGTTACCCCTTATGCTCCCAGATCCTGCCCCCGGCAGCTGCCATCCTATTCCCGTGCAGGCTGTCCTGTTCCTGTCCTTTATGCCTATTAAAGCCTGTAAACTCCAGCTACCTCGAATCTTGACTCTTATTTATTGAGCTACCTGTTTATTGATTATTTCTGAAAAATAGATCCGGTAATAAATTATTTATTTACCACATGCCTTGTCGCCAAAGAGGCGACGGCCATCAAACGGCATGTCCATCAGTGTGTTTTGGACATCGGCCGAAAAGTTGGCGGACCTTAACCAGGCGTGGCGTCTGACCGCCACCGTCGTTGCCATCGCTCTACCTAGTGAGTCGGTGGTATCCAGCCCACACCGGATAGAATATTTGGCTGCATCCCGGCCCTCCACAAGGGCTTGGCCGAGTTTGGCCCGTACCTCCAACGGACACTCTGGCAGCACTTCCGCAACCGTATCCCACAGAGAGTGGGTGTAGCGGCCCAAGAGGCATGCGGTATTGGAAGACCGCAGTCCCAGACTAAGGGTCGAGAAGATCTTTTTACCGTACTGCTCGTACCTCTTGGATTCCCTGTCCGGCGCCGCCGACGGGAATGTAGTCTGGGAATTGGAGGCCTGGATGACCAGGCTCTCGGGGTTGGATGGGTGGACAGGAAACATGGGTCGCCCAGGGCCGGACGGTGGCGTCTGGCCACGTTCCTATCTACGGGCGAACCCGTAGCGGGCTTGGACCAAGTGCCCAAAAGAACGTCGGTTAAGGCCTCGTTAAATGGCAGCAGAGGCTCGGCTGAGCATGACTGCCGCTTAAGGACCTCAATGAGGAGGTTAGTCCTCACGGCCGCGACGGGGAGCCCAAGGCTTTGGCTGCCCTCATCAACACCACACTATAGGTTGCCCCCTCCTCCGTAGCCACGGTAGGAGGCGAGACAGATCCAGTGTCAGGCGAAGTGTCTATACCACTGGCCTCCCCAAGTTCACCTGCCCAGTCCTCATGAGACTGGCATTCACGTGCCAGTGGGTCCTCAGACCCCTCCCAATCCTCCTCATCACCCATCACCTGGTACTCAAGGTTATCAAAAGATGGGGCCGGTTCATGGAAAGTAAACTCTCCGAACGGCGTCTGAAGCGGCGCCCAGCGGCGCCGCACCAGCGCCGGAACCGGGTCGAGGGAGGCGTCGAGGACGGCGCCGGTGGTGACACCTCAGGGGTCGGCGCCGGGGAGGTCGTTAAATCCACCGGCGACGACCCGGATCCGGAACCGGATCCAGCGGGGCCCTGCGGCGCCGGGCCCGAAGGCGCCGGCAGCGTCGGAGCCGAAGCACCCGACGGCGTCGGGGCCGGAGCGCCCGACCCGCTAGGACCCCAAGACGGTTCCGCTGGGCCCGAAGGCGACGCGGAGCCCGTCGGAGGAGAGAGGGACCTCATGGCAATGAGGAACCGCTCGATCTCCTCCGGCGTCGCGTTAGGCTCAGGGACCGAAGGGTATGAAGCCGGACGCGGCGCCTGCGACTCAGACGGAGCTGCGTGGGCAGTGCCACCCGAACCCCCGGCCGCGTCGGGGGGAGTCGGAAGAGCGATGACGTCTCTTCGACTTTTTGTGCTTACCTGACGACTTCGACCCTGAGGAGTGATGTCGACTCCGGGAGCTATGATGGCTCCGCTCCCGCGACCGGTCCCTCGACCTCCGTCCGGACCGGGACCTCTCTTGGCGCGGGGCCGACTGCCGGAGTTCGAGTCGCTTACGGGACCGCTCCCGTCTAGCTTTCGAAGTGAGGGCCCTGCAGTCGGAACAGGCCTTGTCGTCGTGGTCGACGCCGAGACAGTGGAGACACCGACGGTGAGGGTCCGTTACCGGCATCAGTCGGTCGCAATCCTCACAGGGCTTGAAACCAGGCATCCCTACCGGCACCGAGTCGGAGTCGAAGACTCGAAAAATGAGATCAAAAAGATTTAGTCAAAAAGTGACTTTTCCGGATCTGCGCTGCTGGCGCGGAAAAAAGAAGAACTGACGTCAGCACTCGGAGGCGGCGTCTAAGTACTCCGACGACGTCATCACGGCACCCACGACGCCGACGACAGACGCGGAGCCGCAGACGACGCCTACCGACGCGCAAAGGTACTGCTACGCAAAAAATTTCCGGATCCAGTCTGACGCCTGGGGATATTCTAAGGTAAGGAATCTATCACGAACGTGTCTTTCAGATATATCTTACTGTTGGGTCTTGTCTCAGTACCCATGCTCTTCAGCCATGTCTGTTTGGATGTGAATGACAAAGGAGGACTATGGATTATCAGTGTTCAGCAATGCAATCAGACCCCAAAGCCCAAGCTGCTGTTGAAACTTGCAGGGAGGGCTGAGATTGAAACGGGACAGCTCACAGGGGAGACTGCCCACTGGAGCTCTCCTCAATCCATGTGACGTCTAAAACCGGAAGCGGTCCCTTCTGCTGCAACATGTGCTGAAGCGATCAGTGTTAGGGCCAGCCCTGGCTGGGAGTCTTAGCCTCCCCCGCAGTTCAGATCTAGTTGCGCCCCATATTGCTTCCCACGTCGGAAGTGCTTTTCACTGCAAGGAGTTTACAATGGTTGTATCCTTCCTGAAGATTCCATTCTCTGGCAGGTAAGAGTGAAGAGCTTTTTGTATTACTTTTTCAAGCCTTGGTCCTTTCCCCTTCGTCCCAATAACAGTGGGAAAGTTGGATGTTTCAAGGAGGAGCGGATTTGGCATTAATGCCATAGGTGATGACTTTGGTTCTGGGGACCGAGGTTCGTGTCCTGGTATCGGCTCAACATCTTGTGATCCTGGGCAAAATAACTTAATTTACCAGTGACTTACGAAAAAGGAATTTCACCTTGATTAAAGTCACTGGTGCTTGTTTAACATGTTCCAATCCCTAGAGCGGAGTCCACAAACCTAATATAACAAATATTGTCAAGTATGCCTATCTGTCCTCGCTTCTTTTGTAGACCAAATTTAAATGTTTTCTTGTGCAGCTATTTCTGAAGCTTTGGAAGGCGATCTTCTTTATAGGCCAACTCTGCTAACAAATTGACTCTTGATGCTGCTACAGAATAAAGATGTATATATCCTCTTGAATCACCTATATCACATGTGTATGATGTAAATGTCCCCTAGGCCTTCTTGGAAAACTGTGGCTGGCCTCCTACTGACATGGCAACACCTGGCCATACTCCACATAATCATGGATTTTTAAATCGTGTCAGAAAGCATGTTTTGTGTAACTTCTTTTTCTGATATCTTGTTTAGGGGCAAGGATGTGGCACAACAGCCAGAGCTGATGACTGTAGAGCTGGGAAACCAGGTTCAATTCTTTTTTTAATTTATTTTTATTAGCATTTTCAGTGCAAAACAATAAAACAGACATGTCATTATTCCTCCGAAGTCCCGAACCCAGAGCCCCCCCATGACCCCCCAGCACCCCAATTCTCCGCTCACAAAGGAATAGCACAGACAATATGGGTTCCACAGTAGTCCCGCTGGCCAAAAATACAGTATGGTAACCTCCAATCCAAGACCTTCGTGTTCCTCCAGCCCATGTCACAGCAACGTTCTCAGAGACCGCCATCCAGTCCATGGTAGTGGCGCCATTTCCCCCATACTTTCCCAAATTTCTTTGGGCACCCCGTGCTTTATAAGTAACCCTCTCTGCGGCCATATACAAGTCCAGGCCACTACGCCATTCCTCCAGCCTTGGGCAATCTGGGGCTCCCCACTTCCTGGCCGCATCCCTCTTGGCCACCACTAAAGCCAGCACTAGGAAGATCAATTGTGGGTGTCTTACATCAACACCATTTGTCATTCCCAGTAGGACTAACTTGGGGTCTGGCCAAAGAGTGGTCTCCAGCACCGCTCCCAATTCACGAAGTACTTCACCCCAGAAAACCTGGATAGTCGGGCACGCCCAGATGGTGTGGAAAAAATCCCCTCTTTCAAACCCACAGCGCAAACAACAAGGATCAGGCACCCTCCGAATTTTATGCAATCTCATCCTGTCAAAATAGGTCCTGTGGAGCACCTTGAATTGTATCAATCGTAGTCGGGATTTAATCGCTACTTCACGTGGATGCATTAGTACAGTTCCCCAATCCACCTCATCCATATCCCCCACATCCCTCTCTCAAGTCTCCCGCAGTTTCACTAGCCCGTTAGGCATGTTATTCATTAGTGTCCTGTATGTGAGGGAGACCGCCTTGTGTGGGATCTGTTCCTGTAGGAGGCGACCACCAGGTTCAATTCTTGAGGTCTGCTCCACATCCTGTGATTCTGGGCAAATCACTAAATCTCCCTGTGCTTACAAAAAATGAATGTGTGCTTGTGTAATGTAAAAGATGCTCCTGTAAAGAGCTCCAATACCTATGGGTCATGTTCGCGCTATATAAAACTGAAAAAAATATATGACAATATTTTGTGAGCACTCCTGTTTCCAGGCGCTGCTCAAGACTAGAACTGGAGCACAACCCAAGGATGGCAGAAGCAAGAATCCATCCACACATTGTCTCTGTGGAGAAAAACATGCACCCCCACACCTATGTTTTGGGAGTGTTTTTGCTAATCTATCCTAAATTTTGTATTTTATGTGAAAAATAAAGCACCAGTCAAATTGTTTATGCTAATTGTTTTCTTTTCATTTGAACTTTAGAATAAGCACATGCACTAACAAAAACATCAGTTTACTAAACACTCTTTATTTAATATTGTTTGCCCTATACAACCTGGGCTGTGCAGGGGGGAATGGCCATCAAGGATCCAGAGTGCCAGCTTCCAGAACTTTTTTATCAGGTGTTGGTGGGGGTGGGCTTGACTGGTAAAAAGGTTTCCATGGGGGGGCTCGGCCGACAAAAGTTTGAAGACCTCTGGTTTAGATGAAAAGGAGTAATTACTTTAGGAAGGAATTTAGGATTAGTTCTTAGAACCACGTTGTTACGGTGTAATTGTAAGAAAGGTTCTTGTATAGTGAAAGCTTGAATCTCACTAACTCTTCTAAGAGAGGTAATAGCAACGAGGCAAGCTGTTTCCCATTTGAGAAATGGTAGTTCACATTTGTGTAAAGGTTCAAAAGGGGGTCCCATGAGCCTAGTAAGAACAATGTTTAGGTTCCACACTGGAGAGGTTGATAAGCTAGGAGGAATAATTATTTTTAATCCTTCCTTAAAGCTTTTATTGCTGGTACTCTAAACAACAACATATGTTGTCTGTTTTGTAGATATGCGACAATGGCTGCAAGATGTAAACGTATAGATGAATAAGCTAGATTACACCTTTGTAAATGGAGAAGGTAACAGATAATATTTTGAATGGACGCATCTAAAGGATCCATTTGATTATTATTGCAGTAAATGGCAAATCTTTTCCATTTAACAGCATAACAAGCTCTAGTAGTAGGTCTTCTGGCTTCTTTAATGATATTCATACAGTCTAGTGGCAGGTTAAGGTAACCAAACTAACACTTCAGAAGCCAGATCGCCAGATTCAGTTGACTTGGATCTGGATGCCTGATGTTTCCCTGGTTCTGCGTTAGCATCGATGGTGTCAGAGACAGTTTTTGATGTGGAACTAGAGAGAGTTCCAGCAGTGTGGCGAACCACGGTTGGCGTGCCCATGTGGATGCTACCAGGATCAGTTTGAGAGACTGTTGTCTGAGCTTGCGCACCACTAGTGGTATTAGTGGGGTTGGCGGAAAGCGTAAGCAAATCTGCCTGACCAGTTCATCCATATCGCATTGCCTTTGGACAACGGGTGTGGAAACCTGGCGGCAAAGGTTGGGCATTTTGCGTTTTCGTGTGTGGCAAATAGGTCTATGTCTGGATGACCCAACTTGTGAAAGAATGGTTGAAGAACTTGCAGATGTAGTTCCCATTTGTGAATCTGTCGTGTCTGTCGACTTAACAGATCAGCTATCCGATTGTGAACTCCTGGAAGGTGTTCTGCAAGCAGATATATCTTTTGTGGAATGGCCCATCTCCAAATGTTCTGTGCAAGCTGGGACAGTTGCAGAGAATGTGTGCCTCCTTGTTTCTTTATGTAGTACATGGCTGTCATGTTGTCCGTCCGGATTAAGACATCTTTGTTCTGAATACTTGGAAGGGCTTTAGTGCCAGGAAAATCGCCAGCAACTCTAGGTGATTGATGTGAAGCACCTTTTGTTGAGCCGTCCATCTTCCTTGAGTTGTGTGGCGGAGCAGATGTGCTCCCCATCCTGTCAGGGATGCGTCTGTTGTCAGTACTATTTGTGGAACAGGCTTGAGGAACGGCCGCCCTCTGGACAAGTTTTTGGTGTTCCACCACTGCAGAGAGCGATGTGTGCGGCTGTCTACCAACACCAGGTCTGTCAGTTGTCCTTGTGCCTGATTCCACTGATGAGCTAGACATTCCTGCAATGGGCGCATTTGCAGTCTTGCACATGGTATAATAAAAATGCAAGATGCCATCATGCCTATTAGTTGCATGAACACTCTGGCTGGAAGAGAGTGCTGGTTTTGAAACCTTGTAACTAAGGCTTGAATGCTCTGTATCCTGGCTGGACTGGGATAAGCTAGAGCTGTATTGGTGTTTATGGTAGCCCCTAGGTATTGGTGTACATGAGAGGGCTGTAGATGTGACTTGGTGTGGTTTATTGTAAACCCTAAGTTGTGCAGTGTCTGAATTGTGTGAGATGGGAAGACATGGGTATGTTGTATTCTGAGATGTGCCGCTACTACTGCTAGGCACTTTGTGAACACTCTTGGTGCTGTTGTTACCCCGAATGGAAGGACTTTGAATTGATAGTGTTGTCCTTCTAGCACAAACCTGAGATACTTCCTGTGAGAAGGATGTATGGGAATGTGAAAGTAGGCGTCTTTGAGGTGTGGTGTAGTGAGGAAATCGCCTTGTTGCAATAATGGGAGCACTTGTTGTAAAGTGACCATGTGAAAATGATCTGAGTGTATATACAGATTGAGAGGCCTCAAATCTAGAACCGGTCTTAGTGTCACATCCTTTTTGGGTATTAGGAAGTAGAGTGAGTAGACCTCTGTTCCTTTATGTTGCAAGGGAACTAGCTCTGTTGCATCTTTTTGTAGCAATGAGAGAACCTTTTTTTGGAGCAGCTTAGATGTTCTGTGGACATTGGACGCTGTCTGGGTGGTATATTTGGAGGGGTAGCTGTAAGCTCTAGGCAATAACCATACTGGATAATCTGTCTTAACCACTTGTCTGTTGTGATGGAATTCCAGACAGGCAGGAACTGTGTTAATCTCCCCCCTACAGGAGTGGTATGCTGTTGGGGGAGCTGAAGGAAGTCACTGTTTAGTGGTGGAAGAGGATCGATTGTTGTTGTTACCTTGACCTCTTCCCTTATTGTTATCACCTCAGTAGCCCCCTTTAAAGTATCCTTTATTAGAGGATGCTTGTGTATTTGTTTTAAAGGAAGCTGAATTATCTGCTCCAGCTTGTTTGGAGCCTCCTCTGTAGAAGAAGCGATGAAAGGAGCCTCTTGCTTGGGTGGACGGCAGAGCTCCCATAGACTTGGCTGTGTCAGTGTCTTTTTTCATTTTTTCAAGAGCTGTGTCTACTTCTGGACCAAACAACTGTTGTTGGTTGAATGGCTGATTTAAGATAGTAGTCTGTACCTCTTGCTTAAATCCTGAGATTGCGTAGCCACGTGTGACGTCTAAGGAGGACTCTGGTGTTTATTGCCCTGGATGCAGTGTCTGCTACATCTAGTGCACATTTAATGGAGGCATTAGATATAAGCTTACCCTCTTGTATGAGGTCATCTGCTTGTGCCTTATATTGACCAAGCAGATGTTGTAAGAGCTTCTCTAGCTGATCATAGTGAGCCCTGTCGTATCTTGCGAGGAGGGCCTGTGTGTTAGCAATGCGCCATGCATTACTAGCTTGGGCAGCTATTCTTTTCCCTGAAGCATCTATGATCTTTGATTCTTTATCAGGGGGTGGTGCGTTGCCTGATGTTTGTGAATTTGCCCTTTTCCCAGCGTTTGAAACTACTAGGGAGTCCAAGGGTAGCTGTCCTTTAATGTAAGCAGGATCCCCAGGAGCTGCTTTGTACTTTTTCTCTATCCTTGGGTTTATGATCCTAGCCCGTACAGGATCTTTAAACACTTCTGGGGCATGTTTAATGACTCCTTTAATCATTGGCAGTATTTGCACAGATTTTTGAGATTGTTCAAAAGTGTCCAGTAAAAATTCCTCTTCTGCCTCATCTGAATGCATGGTGACATTGTGATAGATGGCAGCCCTATTAATTAAGTGTCCAAACCCAATATTGTCTTCTGGAGGAGAAGTTCTAGATGGATATAAATGTGGGTCAGGAATATCCGGTATATCCTGTGGGTTTGGATACTCCCAGTCTGGTGAACCTGTTGGGTAGGGAAAAGGGTCATCTGGGTCTTTCCCTCCCCCCCAAGCTATATTGATCATCATCAGCATCCTGAGGAGATGTATGCTGTGGAGAATGAGAAGGAGAATGTTGAGGTGAAATGTTTAAAGGGAGAGCAGGAGAAGGAGATACAGGAGAAGAAGGGTGCATAGGAGATGTGGCAGAGTCGTTCTTCTTGACAGGCACTGGAGGTGTAGGTGCTGTATCTGACTTCCTCTGCCTGTGTGGTGTGGTGTGGTGGAAACATGTCCTGTTTCTGGGTCTATGTATATCCTCTTTTGCAAAGGATCAGGTCTAAAAAGCTCTTCTTGAGAAATTGCTTTTATCGCCAATTTTTTTGGGCTCCGGGCCTGGTTTCTGCTTGTCTTTAGCCATAGGAGTTATTGTATAGTCCTGTGGCGTACTTTTTGGCACCGAAGGTATTGTTTTCAGAGTTGAGGCCTGGTTTGAGGGCTTGGAGGCATCGGAAACAGGTTTTTTGGGCTTCGGCACCAAAGATTTTGGGGTGGAAGCAGGCTTCGTTGGTTTCGGTGCAGTCTTGTCTTTAGGAGTCGATGGTTTCTGAGTCTTTTTCGGAACCGGGACTTCTTTCGGTTTCCGTGCTGAGGGAGCTGGTAGAATCAGCAAGTGCGGTTTGCTCGGTATGGAGCTACCGGAAGGCTTTAATATTTTCTTCGGAGCCGGGCTCGATGGCGGGGCTTTCGTAGCAATGTCTCGGTCTCGACTGGGCCCCGAAGGCGGAGTTTTGACCTTAGCCTTTGGTTTAGGTGTTGGGGCTGGGGCAGGGGCAGTTGTACTCACACGTTGACCTGATGGTATGGAGTCATCGGAGTCGTCTGCCTCAGATACGATCTGGAGATCATCGGAATCTTCCTCGGGGACACATGGACCTTCGAAGATATCCACCGGTTCCGGAGCTGATCTCTGCATGTCGCGTCGACGGGCCCTCTGATCTCGAATTGTCTTCTTGGATCGAAAGGACGCACAAGCTGTGCAGCTCCACTTGTCGTGTTCAGGTGATAAACACAGGTTACACACCTCGTGATGGTCGCTGTGTGGAAATTTTGCTCCACACCCGGGGCATTTTTTTAATGGTGTCCTTTCCATGAGGTGTAGTCCTCACCACGTGGGTAAGGCCAACAGCCCGCGTCGACGACTGGAATCGAAGTGATGAGCTCGAGTCTATGTATATTGAAGTTAAAGTCTGTTTTCAGAAAGTTTTGTGCCTCGAAGTCTTTGAAAAGTAGGTTTTCGGAGCGGAAAAGTTGCATCCGAACCTAGCGGCGTAAAAAAACAATCTAAGGATGGAGCTGATGCCCATACGCACTATCGTCCAAGGGAGGAGTCACCTATCTAGTGACTACAAAGACTTCTTCCAAGACGACAACAACATGCAATCATCCGAGCCCAACACCAGGTAACGATCTAATGCTAAGTGTACAATCTGCAGCTCATACCTCGAACATACTTTTATAGATAGGATCACTAGTCTGTGGGGAGAACTTCCAGAGAGCTTGACACTCCTAGGTGGGGACTGGAATAATGTTAGGTCACTAGACAAAAGGCGTGGACCAGGACGAGAACCCCAAACAGACAAATCCAAACTGCATCTCCTTGCCACTATGCTGGGATGGTCGGACGTATGGTGTGAGTACCACCACGCCGAACTGAGTTAAATATATGTCTGCCGTTCATGGTTCCCTGTCCCGGTTGGATTATGTTTTTACACCACATAGCTACATCCACAGGTTCTCCCATGTATCCCTTCTTCCCAGGGGGCTATCTGATCATTCTCCGATTTCACTTAAACTTCACACCCACACCCAAAAAACAAAACTTTAAATGGTGCATGTCTCAGTGGCATCTCCGAGACCCTGACTATCAAGAGACATTGACCAAAGCTGTCTCACACTATCTTGAACCCAACGTGGCCTCGACCCATCCAAGAGTATCTTGTAGGAACCTCTAAAAGCCACCATCCGCGGGGTTGATATCGGTTTAAGTGCTAATAAAAAACTTAAACTTAAAGGCTCAGCGCAATCGGTCAAATTGGAAACTCGCCAGAGGGACTTAGAAGTGCAGTTTGTGCTTGATCACAGCCCACCTCTTCAACGTAATATGCTTCAGACACAACAACACATACAACAAAACCTTATGGATGAGGCCAAGGAAA
Source organism: Lissotriton helveticus (assembly GCF_964261635.1). Lineage (NCBI taxonomy): Eukaryota > Metazoa > Chordata > Amphibia > Caudata > Salamandridae > Lissotriton > Lissotriton helveticus. The sequence goes on along the minus strand of NC_136073.1, from coordinate 475,812,280 downwards.
TCTGGATGGCGTCGCAGCACCGGATTTACCAGTGGGGGCCAAATCAAGCAAAATGCTCAATAGGCTATGCCAGGCAGTGAGTTCCCCAGCGGTTGTCCCGGTGCTGAGAGGCATGGATGGTATCCTGACCTCGTCCCCAGAGGCGGTGGCTGGAGACTTCCCAGACATTGACAAGGCGTTCGATTCCCTTAGCTGGTCGTACCTCTTCCAACTCCTTGAAGTTATCAACTTTGTCCCGTGGTTTTTAGCATACGTACAACTGCTCTATATGAATCCAACGGCCTCGGTTCGGATCGCGGGGCAACGGTAGTCCTTCTTCCCTAATGGCCGCGGTACGAGACAGGGTTGCCCCCTGTCTCCATTATTATTCACCCTTGCCGTGGGACCCTTGGCGGTATGGGTGTGCAGCGACTCAGTGCTCCGTAGCTTCGAATGGTCACAGTCCCAATCCAAACGTATCGCGTTATAAGCAGACGTCTTTTTTTTTTATGACTGACCCGTGGTTCTCAGGTCCACGAATCCTACAGATCCTCCGTGTGTTTGGCCAAACCACTGGGCTCCATACTAACCCCTCTAAATCAGTGCTTTTCCAGGTACACGGGGATCATGGTCGTGGTGCCTGGGCGATGCAGGTGTCTCATGCGACTGCGGGCTTTAAAATATTTGGGCATCTTCATGTTGATCTGCTTAAAGACATCGTGGGCACACAACATTAACCCGCTTAACACTAGTCTTCGGGACGAGGCGGCAATCTGGTCTCCTCTCCCGCTCTCATTGTATGGGCCCTCTGCGATTTTTAAAATGGTCCCACTGCCCAGAATATTATACAGGTTGTAGAATTTCCTTCATAATATTCCACAAGCCTGGTTTGCGCAAATCAATGCTATACAAAATAAAATCCTGTGGAATGGTAGGGTGGTCCGGGTGGCGCTAAATACGTTCACGCAGTCCACGTACTGCGGCGGCAGACGTGTATGCCTATTACTTTGCCTCGTACTCGCTAATCATAAACGAATGGTAGTATACATAAACGAATGGTTGACAGGCTCTTCCCCACTCTCAAGAAAGCAGTAAACCATAGTAACAACACATTCACTGCAACCTTGCATCGCCAGGACTTGGAAGTCTCCCTAAAGCCTCCCTTTCAATATACCTTATCAGACTCTCCCAATCTGACAATTGTCGCTCCTGTCCTTGTGTCCAGCTCCCCAGACACGTCTGTTACAGATACACATGGGTCTCCTGGCCCAGGCGTGTTTGGTTTGCACTCAGCCTCTAGCATCAGTAGTTCTGAAACCACCAGTAATCCCTACCACCTAGTACTTTTGGTTGAATCCACTCCTGGATCCCTCAGACCAGAAGAGACCAAGTTAGTCTTTGATACCGATCACATCATGACTGATGCACCAACGTTATCCTGGCCCTCCTCGCTGGATGGCACCAAACCAACACTGCCCTCCTCTCCCCTCCTTCACACATAGTGGATCGCTTAGACCCTACTCACCTACTATCTGCCGCGGTAACTGAGGGAACTCTTACAACTGCTACACTCATCTTGCCTATCCATTCAAACATAGTGGATCGCTTAGACCCCCACTCACCTACTATCCGCCGCGGTATCTGAGGGAACCCTTACAACTGCTACACTCATCTCGCCTATCCAATCACAGAACTCAGTGACCCTTCCCCAACCTCAAGGGGAAGACCCTAGCAGGTTGCCTATCCTCTATACCACTCCTCCAATGGACATATATAATGACACTACTGGCAGTTCACCTTCCCAAACCGATCATACGCCAACACCTACTACATACTCTCCCATCTCCATCTTGATTAATCAAATCAATGAGTTAGCTACTAGCCTATCCCATCTTAAGGATGATATACATACTCTTTCTACCATCACGAAAGATGTTCTTATCTTACAGAGAGCCACCAATGAGACTATGAATCAAATCAGTCTTCAAATGAGAAACTGCTGCCCCAAGAATGCTCTCACTGACAACACTATTCAGCACAACCAAAACTATGTCCAAACTAGTAAACTCATATTCAAAGTCACACTCCCTATAAACCCTACTCTTGGTAGTTTATCCTCCCTCTCGGGGCCCAAGAGGTCAAGAGTTAAACTTTCAGACAGCCACATAGACGACCTACTTACCTCCTATTCCCTGGATTCTGACAACAGTAAGTTCCATTGCGACGCTATTCAAACCATTGTAACCAACCCCCTCAGAAAACCTACACTCAATAACAGATCTGTAAATAGAGATAACCTCACAAATGTCAATTGAGAACAGACTACCTTAATCCCCTCGATTAACAACCTGAAGTGTGGGCTCACAAATTGCAGATCTGCTAGCAAACATGCTACTGATATATTCAATCTCATTTTAGAGGATGATTTAGACATTAGGGTCCTCACAGAAAATAGGCTAAATAGCTCCTCATCTCCTATTCTCAACTTACTGGTTCCTCCTTCCCATGATCTAATCCGACTCGATAGAATCGGGAAACTAGGTGGAGGGGTAGCCTGCATTTATCATAACTCAATATCAGTCAAGCAACCGGACTCCATTGAGCTATCATTGTGTGATTATCTATGCATTAATATCTCAGATGCTAAGCGCATTGCTAGCAAGTTACACATATTTTACCACCCTCCAGGTGATAATTTGACTTGTATAGACGAGATTATGGAGATCATGGCATCCAATGGCAACTCTCTAGTTCCTCATATTTTCTTAGGTGACTTCAACCTCCATTGGAACAACACAAATTATCATATTGTAGGCTGTTTTAAACAATTTCTGTCAGAACAGGAGCTACCCAATTCTGTGACAGCCCAACGCATAACAAGGGAGAGACACCTGACCTCATCATTGCAAAATCAAACATCATCCTACTTGAATCCATCACCCCTTGCGATTGGTCTGATCATTACTGCATCGTCGTCTCCATCAATATCAAAGTTATTCATAAAAGGGGACAACCCTCAAAATCAAGGCAATGGAAACGGAATTTACAGAAATATCAATCCCATGTCCTTGGTAAACCAGTGCAACTCCGCTCTGACCCTCTTGACGGACATAACTGATGTACATGACCTTACAACCTTCTACAATGACACGATACTTGAAACGCTGGACTTCACAGCGCCTCTACAGGAAAAGAATGTCTCCACTAAGATTACCAAGCCTTGGTTCAAGGAGTGTCTGAACTTGCAGAGCGTAGACATCTAAGAGCTGCTGAACGTCTTTGGAAATCGGCTCCGAACACGGATAACCTTGAGCACCTTAGAAGGTTAAGGAATTCTTACAATAGGAAGATTCTTAAGGCAAAGGCAAACATTTTACGAACTCAGTTGAACCAAGCTAGCAACCGACCAAAAAAAACTCTTTGAAATCGTCAAGCAGCAATCATGCAATATAACTAACTATAGTGAGGTAAGTGACCTGGCCACTCCTACATAGGACATGCTTGCCAATTTCTTCCACGAAAAGACTAGGATCATTGAGATAGACATCCAATCAAAGTTGGCCCTCCCGCAATCTATGGTCCAAGATCCCAAATCAGGCGCTTTATTCAAAGTACATTTTAATAACCCAAGGGAAGTCACAAAAAATAATGCCTCTTGGCACACCTTCTCGCCAATCTCTCAACAAACAATCAACACCATTCTTAAAGCAATCAACCCCTCCAATCATTTCTCTGACCCCTTGCCTCCTGCCCTGTTCAAGATTTTAAAAACATCTATACTACCATTATGGGCTAAAATTGTAAACGCCTCCCTGAGTCAAGGTGTCATTCCGGACTGTCTTAAAATAGGACAGGTCACTCCTATACTAAAGAAAGCGGACGCCTCTCCATCTGATCTTAACAAACTACCATCCTATAACCAACATCCCCACCTTGGCGAAACTATTGGACAAATGTGTTCAAATTCAATTATGCAATCACATTGAGACCTTCAACCTCTTAGACAGTCACCAATCGGGCTTCCGAAGAGGACACAGCACAGAATCTGCACCCACACACATTATGGATGATATACTAATAATGCTTGACCAAAATGAATCATGCCTTTTGATACTTCTTGATCTGTCCTCTGCCTTCGATACGGTCAAGCATGACAACGTCCTGTCCCTATTAGAAAGAAGGATGAGCCTCCTGGGCACTGTGCTGCAATGGTTCTCCTCCTTCCTGAATAACAGATCTCAAAGAATCAAGATGAAGAATTCACTCTCGCAACCATCCATGGTCACACTTGGTGTGCCTCAGGGATCTGCCCTTTCACCCATTCTTCTCAATCTCCTAATGGAGCCTCTGGCGAATTAACTGAAATCAGCGAACATCCTATATCACCTGTATGCGGATGACACCCAGTTGTAACTGAAAATCACCTCGCCAGATGACTTCATTGTTCTTAACACTACTCTACTGAACCACCAATGTTTGCTCACTAACAACCACCTGATGTTGAATACCAAAAACATGGAATTCATTCCCATCTCTAAACCACACTCCAAAGATAGACCTCTGGTTGAAACACCTAACCTACTTTGACTGTCTCCCCCTCATTATTGACTCGGCAAAATCCCTATGTATTTCCACTGACAAACATTTGAATATGCAGCCGCACATCTCTATTGCCACCAAGGGAGCTAATTACAAGATGAGCATATTAAGTCAATTCAAACCCTTCCTCCCTCAGGCAAATCTAAAAATTGCAGTACAAGCCCTAGTACGACCAAGATAAGGTTACGGAAGCACCACCCTCTGTGGTCTCCCTAAATACAAGTTGGCACCGCTAAGAGCAGCACTGAATGCTGCAGCTAGACTGTATCGAGAACCAAAAGAAACAGTCACACCTCACCAACCTTGAAAGCACTGAATTGGTTGCCTTATGAGGCAAGAATACACCTTAAAGTGGTGTGCATGACGCACAAAGCAATTCACAACAATACACCCAATTACTTGGCGCTAAAGCTGGAAAAATCTGGAGGTTGTAGACAACTACGAAGTGCAAGCACTTTCCTCTTGAAACCCCAATTCTTCCATAAGAAGAGAACATGCTGTGGAGCTTTCTCAGGGGTTGCACCAAAGATTTGGAACTCATTACCGCCACTAGTGCGTGCAATCACTTCCTTTACTGCTTTCAAACAGGAAGTAAAAAGACTACTAATTAAGAAATTCATGTCCTAAGTTTTAATTGTTGGATGTCTCGGAGTGTAAGACTTTTTTATCACAGCCCTTTTTGCTCTATATCTGTATGGAGCTTAATGCTTAGTTGGCAGTGGAGCCACTTGATCATCTATACTTTTTATATATCTACTTTTAATCGTTCAAAGTTATAATATGTATGTTTGATAGCACAATTTCCTAACGTTCAGTAACGGCAGAATCTCCGTCCTCTTTGTTTTTTATATACTTTATATTTCTATTTTTACAAATTGGCACATTTGATTGTGTGTCTACCACCTCATCCATTTATGTTCTTTTGTTGTAAAGCGCTCCAATACCCTCGTGGGTCACTTTTGCGCTGTATAAAACTCTATAAATAAATAAAATAAATAAATATAACTCCCAACAGACCCAGCATTTGCACTCAAGCATACGGCTATGGAGAGTGCCCCCCTTTTTCAGCTCCTATATAGTACGCGGAACCTGGACTCCCTACCTCCCGCCAGCAGAACAGGATCTGGAGATACATGGTCCGACAGATGGAGTTGCGTGGCTGCCTGACACAGGCAACACCACTATGGCACGGTACACATCTGCGCCCTGTGACAGCCCTAGCGGGATTTAGTAAAGGGGACCTAGTGGGCATATCCACTCTGGGTGACAATGTAGGGTACTACACTAAAGTCGTTCCAACAACTACAGCAAGAGTTCCATTTGCATAGAACGCATTTTTATGAATATCTCCAGTTACGGCATGCACTTGCTCCCCTGATCCACTCAATTGAGACCCTGCCCGAGTTCCATCCCCTGAAGGCTGTCTGCTAATGGGAGACCTAGGCGCACATAAGATCCGTCCGATTTATCAAACATTGACCACACACACCCGTACGACTTTACATAAGACTAAAAGGGCATGGCTAGGGGACATACTGGACCTGACCGAAGATGACTGGAGCCCTGGCTAGCCCCTGGGGTGCGGCAGTGTCATCACGCTACCGCCTCATACAATTTAAGTACACCAATCGTATATATTACACACAATCTATGCTGTGGAAAATGGGCATTATCCAGTCCCCTCTGTGTCTGAGATGCGGGAGTGAAGGGGGGACTTTCATACAGACGGGCTGGAGCAGTACAACATTACAGCCATTTTGGCATAGGATTTCGTCCTGTCTAGGTAAGGTATTATCATGGGATCTCCCACCTGATCTAAAACTGTTCCTTCTCCATAGCACTGAAGAGATAGGTGGGAACCAGTACAAGCAACATTTACTCTTTGTGGCCCTCACTATTGCTAAGCGCGATATCACCCAGCTATGGAAGGAGGTGTCCCCTCTGACGATGGGTGAGTGGAAAAAGGCCATGGATGAACGTATGGGTGCAGAGATTGGTGTGTTCCAAGCCCACGGCTGTCCCCAGAAGCATAAAAAAAAATATGGTCCGGCGGGCAATTTATTGAGGCATAGATTTACCTCCCCTTCCATCTCCGGACCCCGATAAGATTTATTTTCACATGTTATTGGCCACTGAGCAAGCCAAACTACAACAGGTAGCCGTCTGTATCGATAATCAATTGAACTTTCCAAGACGTATGGGATCTGAGACTATCTGTGCCATGTTTCTGTTTTACCTGCGGGCTATGCAGAAGTTACAATATTGTGAATGAGTTGGAACTTTCAATCTATTCCGTTTCCAAAATGTATATGTAGGGCCACGGCCTAGAATGTACCATGAAAACCCAATAAAATAGGTTATTAAACAAAAAAGAAAATGCCCCTAAAGCACTTGGCCTAGCTTAAGACTTAATACTGATAAAGCTGAAAAACGATACTAATAACCGGAGCTCTTGATTGTTTAGTTCAGCCCCTGCAATCTAGTGAGCACATACCCTTGCTTTCCCAGGCACCCCTCTCTCTCTTTCCATCTGTACTTGGGGGAGGTGAGAGAGGGTTGTTGTGCCCTCTGATGTTACCCCCACATGGCGATCCTCCACCTCTTTCTGAACAACGCTTGACAAACTGTGTCAATTACTTCTCTTCTCTCACTTATCTACCCCTCTCTCTCTCTTCTATCCTTTTTCTTCTTTTTCCTTTCTCAATTGTAGACTTTTGCGTTTTCGTTTGAAACAACATGCTACGACTATGTTGATCATAAGCAAACTACATTCTCTGCTGTGGCAGTTGTTAGTTAAGAATTTGGACTGTATGGGTGGGTATAATGACCATGACAAGTTGTGGCTGTTGTGGGTGGAGGGAGGTAGAAGGAAATGTTGGGTTAAACGCACATCGCATAATATAGAGAAATATGACTCGCACTCACTAGAAGGCACTCAGAGCAATCCGATAAACCCGTTATACTATCCCATAGCATGTATAAAGTATCACTTAGATGACTGAACCTAAAAAGCAACTGGAGATACGCTTCATGACCTAGAACATAAAGGGACTAGGGAACACACGTAAGTGACGACAAATACTGGCATACTTGGATAGACATGCCATACACTTAGCGATGCTACAGGAAACCCACTTCGACTCTAAATGGCCCCAATGATTCTTTGCCAGAAGGGCAGAGCATAGATGCTTTGTATCCTTTTCTACCTACTCGCAAGGCACAGTGATCTTAGTTAAAAAGAACACACCATATTTACATATGGGATCAATCCAAGACCCTATGGGCCGCTTCAGCATTATATGGGGCAAAATAGATTCTCACTCCTTTGCACTAAGGCGCTGTTACGGGCCCAACATTGTCGATCCAATGTTCTTTGCCAACTTATGGGGGAAGATAATGGACATAGGTTCCACCCATGTCATGGGGGGGTTTAACACAACGCTTGACCCAGCACTAGACAGATCACACACACACAGCTGCATCATTATACTCACGCCCAAACGCAAGTACGTGATATTATTATAGAGAACTGCCTATTAGACACTTGGTGATATTTACAACCAGAACGGAAGGAAGGCACATACTATACCACAGTGCATGCAGCGGTCCAGGTTGGACTAGTGGATAGTATCTATGGGGCTAAGTACATGGCAAACATAGGTTGAACATCTTTCACACACTTACTCTGACCACTCTCCAGGGGTAATGAGACTCACTCCACCGGTGGAATGTGTCCCGCATGTTACTTGGGGCCTAAATCCCACAAGGTTATTGGACACGGCATTCTAAACGGAAACAGATCAGGAAATCCACGACTATTTCCAACGCAACATAGGTACGGTTGCACGAACAACAACAGTGTGGGAGGCGTTTAAAGCCACCATAAGAGGGATATGCATTGCCAAAGGGAGTGGGGTATTGAAGGACCTATGTTCAAAGCTTGCTTGTTTAGAGATAGAGATCAAGCAAATGGAGCAAGAAATCGGCCACTCACCGTCTGCAACGGGACAAATAGCACTTAGAGACAAAATAATCGAATACCGAGACAAAGCAGACAGAGTTTATTTCGCTGTAAATATTTTAAGACCCGTCGGTATGGAGAAGGGAAAAGACCAGGTAAGGCACTGGCCGAGCAGATCCGTACACCCCCATTCTCGAACTATGTATTGGAAGTCTAGTCACCAGGAGGTGAGACACCTAGAGACATGCCAGAGATCCTAGATGCATTCCAAACTTTTTACTCCTCATTCTATACAACGAGACAACATCCACTCGCACTACAGCACTATTTGGAGCAAGTCGCCCTCGGCTGGCTGGACGAAGCACATAGGGAATTCCTCTCCACCGAGATAGGGTAAGACTAAATTCGGGCCATCATTATGCAACTTAGATCAGGCAGAGCCGCTGGGCCGGATGGCCTACCAGCCGACTTTTACAAAAAGCATATGTGGTACACGTAGCTCCCTTCCTTAAAAAAGTATACAAAGTGGCTATGGAGGAAGGGATTCTCCCTCCCATGATGTGTGAAGCATCCATTATTTCCATACTTAAACCTGGGAATCCGGACAATAAATGTGAATCCTACAGACTGCTTTCCATGATAAACTGTGATGCGAAAATATTAGCCAAAATACTCTCCAATAGATTGAGCCTCCTCATGGGGGCATTAGTACTACCAGATCAAGCCGGCTTTGTGCCAGGTCAGGCCACCTCCCATAATCTTCAAACCCCATTTACAGTTATGCAAGTCATCGATCCAGAACATGCAGTGGCGGCAGTGTTCCTAGACTCATCCAAGGCGTTTGATTCTTTAGAATGGGACTATCTCTTTGGAATACTCCAGAGGATGGGAGTACCGCATGGCTTTCTGTCTTGGAGACAGCTGCTATACCACCAACCACAAGCGGGGGAAATAGTTAATGGAGTTTGCTCAGACCTCTTCCCTATAAAGAGAGGTACACAGGCAGGGGTGTCCGCTCTCCCTGCCGTTATTTGCATTAGCCATCGAACCACTGGCGGCTAACCTCCAGCAACACCATCAGGAATGGGCCCTTCGATACCCCACCGGACAGGTTTTGATTTCATTATATGCAGATGACATTACGCTCTATGTGCGGGAGCCCCAGATTAGTTTCAACCCCATACTGAAGGAATTCATTGCCTTTGGTGAATTGTCGGGGTCAAAATCGACTGGAAGAGATCCCAGATCTTTCCACTGAACGCCGCGGCTCAGCCCTATCCTGGACTACCCCATCGCATTGTGCCCCGACGGAGGTAAATATCTAGGGATAACTATCACTAGGGACAGAGCGGAACTGCTCCGGGCTGACTATGGAAGAACGCTAGAATACTTAACAGAATCAGTTACTAGATGGATCGTGCTACCTTTATCCATTGCAGGGAGGATATCCCTGATGAAAATGGTCATCCTTCCTACATTACTGTACTTATTTATCAATATAAACTTCCCTCCAGGCCAATCCTTCTTTAAGACTTTGAAAACCCAAATGATACAGCTTGCCTGGGGGCAAACAACCTCGACTGAAATGGAAAATCCTGACCCGCCCTTCGCACAAGGAGGGTTCGAAGCTCTTGATTTCGAACTCTATTACATCAGTGCACAAGCACACTTCGCAACATATTTGTTCACACCTTCCCCATGTATGCTACTCCTAGCGGTCGAACAATGCTACATGGAACCAAAGCCATTGTCGGGATTCATAGTTACACGCATGCGAGCAAGAGATACCGACCCTACCACGGTGGCATGCACTGTAGCAGCTTGGCAAAAAACTGCTAAAAAAGACTGGATATAGTAATGATTTACTCACCCCTGTTTCCAGTAGCTCGCCACTACGACCTAGAGGTGACCCAGGAACTAAGATGCCGCCAACTACTAGATAAAGTTCGCATTACGAAATGGGGAGACCTCCATATAAATTAGGTTTTCTGCAGTCTTTCTCAAATGCAGACCCAACAGCGACGGATCTGTTTATGTATCTTATACTGAGACAGAGTGAGGGCAGCCACCCCAGTTTCCGAACCACCTACACTGATCCCACTCCATCGTCTACTACAGAGCACAAACCCTTCAAGTGTGGTATCCCTTATATATCATAGCATGCAAACAGCAACACAGGGAGATGGGATGACATCTGGGGGACAGTGGGAGGAGGAATTGGGTGAACCCATTAGCAAAAAACAGTAGAACTACTGCGGTCAACAGACTGGATGCGTGTCAGTGAGCAGTCGACTGCGCATCATTCATTTGAAATATCTTCATAGATTGTATTACACGTCTTAAAATTTTCAAATTCAAGCTGCGCGACAAGGATGCCTGTGTGATAGATGCTGGCAGGAAAGGGCAGGCTTCCTACATGTCGCTTGGGAATGTGTGCCAGTCAAATGCTACTGGAACCAGGTATTTAAAGCACCAGGACAGATTACTCTAAACCCACTGACAGTCACCCATAGCCTCACTCCTAGGGTACACAGAAGAAATAGCCTCAGCATACAAACTGTAAGTAGCATTAGGATTATTACTGGCCAAGCGCAGGGTGGCGTGCAGATGGGGCAGGGGGCGAGCACCAGAATTCAAAGAACGGATACAAGAGCTCCTCTTTTTGCAGGAACAAAACACTGACCTAGGCAGAATTACTCCCTATAAACTCTAGGCCAAGAGACATCTGGGACCTCCTGTGCAGTTATCGGAAAACTAATCCAGGTGGGATAGACAGAAAAGGAGATACACTTAGCAGGCAGGAACGAAGAAACCTCCACGATCAAAGCGAGTATAGGCCTATTAGGAAACTAACCTACAAACATGCTACATTTCAAGTTGCAGGAAACTAGAGCCCAGGAAAAATACACAAGATAAGAGCCACTCAGAAATGCACTATTAAACCACCTGACATCTAAGCTATGGTACTGAGATTTATAAATGTATATGTCATAAATGCATGTGTTATGCGATTCGCTTCTATATATCGTAAAGATATTGATGAGGAGCTCATCCTGTTGTATTTATGTATTCTTTTGAAAATGACAAAAAAGAGAAAAGCTTTGAGGGCCAAAGAAAATTGCTTCAGTTCTAGGAGGTTTATTTAGTATTTCCTTTATTTTTGGGACCGCAGACCTTGTATGGATAAATCGGCCAAGTGGGCACTCCATCCTGTAATTGATGCTTCTGTGATGATGGTCTGGGATGGGATTGATTTTTAAAAAGGAACCCCACTCAGTAGATTATCCAAGTTGGTCCACCATGATAGGGACTGGGGTGCATTGGGTGTTAGCAGTGCTTAATTTGTAAAATATTAGGTGCCAGGGCTCTGACCAGGAGGTCACTACAGCTTGCACCACCCATCGCCCTTGTCCTTGCTGCCAAAACAAATACTAACCATCTCTCTCGCAGGTAAATGCGACCGTTCAGATTATTCCAGGTCCACAAAGCTAAAGGAATGCCTGGGGGGGGCAGGCATTAGCAACTTTAATATATAGTGAAGTCCTAAACTACCGTTGTTCTGCTCATCTCATTCAGATGAGCAGCGCCATCACGTGTTGGACTGTTCTAAGTATGGTGTTGATAATTAGGTGCCGGTGCCCAACACCGGAAACCAATTAAGTGCACGTGCTGAGCATCGGCTCAAATTAAGCACTGGGTTAGAAGAATCAGATCTTCCCAAAGGCCTGTTCTCTGAGACAATTGATCCTCAAGACATGACTGTATAGGTCTCATATACAAGCGAGCGTTAGGTACAATGTTGACGCAAGAAACCATTGAACCTGCTAGCAATGCTACCATGCGAACTGTTGGTCTGGCGATAAATATGAAAACATTTCACTTGGATGTAGGACACACTCTGCTCCGAAAAATACATGCTTTCTTTTAGACTTGAGTGTTCAGAATAGCTCCTAGAAATCTTAGCCACTGAACTGTATTGGCAATTTACTTCTGTGAATTTATACAGAGACACAGCATTGTATTGGCAGAAGAAATGTTGCAGCATTGAGTCTTCCTTTGCTTTGTGAAAAGACTCCGCGCTGATGAGCTAGAAGTCCAGGTAAGGACATATATGAAAATACCTTGTTTTTTTCAGTTGGGAAGAGAGCACTGCCATGCGTCTGGAAAAGATTTGTGGCAGTGGTTTTAAACCACAGGGGAGCTCTGCGTATTGATAATTATGCAGTAGAATGGGAATATGAAAATATGCGTCCTGTAGATCTACAGCACAGAGCCAATCGTTCTTTCTCAAATGTGTACATATTTGGTGCAGTAAGGGCATTCTGAACCACTCTTTCTTTATACATTTGTTGAGGTGCACAAGGTCAATGTGGTCCTCAGTGCTTGGACTGGAAAGATTTACCCTTGGTTTGCGAGGGCTTGTGTGGAGATGATCTCAGTTTTTGGTACCAGTTTTGAAGTGTTGTTGCTGGGATTGGTAAGGCAACCTGGGGGTTTGAACCCTATGGTTGAACCTTCTTTTGTCCTTGCGTATGAACAGTTTGAAGACATTTTCTGTTCTTCCAACCCACTGCCTAAAGCTTTTCCGCTTCATTTTTCATGCGCAGTATATAGTCTTTTGTGCACTGCCCAAAAAGCGAAGATCTGGAGAAAGGCAGATTAACTATTTTCAGTTGAGAGTCTGGTTTCAAAGATAAGTCTTAGCCAGGATGTGAATCTTAATGATATGTCATGGCAAAAAAGCAGTGGCTGACAGATAACAGAATCAACTGCAGTGCAGAGAGGCTGATTTGAAATAAGAGAGCCCAGTCTGATAATTTCTATATAATTCTGTTGTCTGTGATCTGGTAGATAAGAGATGAAAGGATTTCATTCCTTCCCAAATCTTTCTATGGTATGTGCCCAGTAATGCCGCCGAATTAGCATTACGCAAATGTGTAGATGCTGTGCCACACATCTTTCCAAGAGCATCCATTCTTTTACTTTCTCGATCAGGTGGTGCTGTGGTCTCTGGAGTAGAAGTATGCTTCCTGCGAACTGCTGTTACAATTACTAAATTTGGTTTAGCATCATACTTGATGAAGTCTGGATCCTGAGGCGGAAGCTTGTATATCCTTAAGAGCCTTGGGAGGCAGATTTTACAGTAGCTGGTGCAAGGAACTTTTCCTGCACAATGTCTGGGGCCTGGAAGGAGAGGCAAAAGAGGCCAAAGAGGCCTTCACATTGCTCTTTTCCAAAATAACTGATGCTTAAGGAGTATTAACCTATATATTGAGCTTAGAAGCTCCTATAACTACAGTGGCTTGAAAAGTGGCAATATCATCAACAGGAGAAGAAGTAGATGGAGATTGAGGCGGAGATCTTGGCAAACACGAAGAGAAGGAATCTGGAGATCCTGTTTGTGATGGAGTAGACTATGTTAGTGGAGGACTGGGAGATGTATGTCTCGCAGGAGACTTTATGCGAGACAGAGCTTTCCATTTATGAATAAGAGACACCGATGTCGCTCTGGAATGTTGTATCACCGTAGAGATATTCAGAGGCTCAAAAGGAACCTGAATAGGATCAGGAGGAGGAATAACGTATTGGTGGCAGACTTGTATCCTGTTCCGGTGAGAAAGTCTATACACGGAGATGAACCATACCAGTTTAAAGTAGACAAAGATCTCCATTTGAATGATGTTCGACATACAGAATGGAGTGTTCGATGTCATAAATGGTCTCTTAGGAGACAACGGAAATGGATTAAAATGCCTGTCTTTTTGACGTGGACAGTTTCGACATAGAAGTGTGATGTGATTTTGATGGTGAATGACGGGATCGTAGAGAAATGAGAATGTGGAATCGAGCAATGAGAATGTGACGCCAATCTAATCCTGTGCGACGACTGAAGAGACGCCGACAAATATCTCGGCGGCAGTGCGGTACCTGTTTCCGGCGTGGACGGCGGTATTGGAGTCGATAGAGATGTCGAACGGTGGCAACATGTCGTCGATGTTGAGCCATCCTTTGAAGGGGAACACAACGGCAACAGGCTTCTAAGAATGGACGTTGAATGCTTTGACGTCCATGCATGACAGTGACAGTGCTGAGAATGAGGTTTTTCGGAATTAGATCTCCTTTTAAAGGAGTCTTTATCTGAGTTATGCTTTTTTCCTGAAGGATGAAGAGAGGAAGGCACTACAATCTTCCCCTTTTCCTTCGTTACTTGTCTGCCTTTATATCCTCTTCCATCCACAAAGCTGGATATCTACTCTGTCTTTAAGTGTCCTTTTTGACATTTCACTACAAATGTCACAGCTTTTAGAGAGGTGTTGAGGAGATCGGCATACCACACAAACTTGGTGTGCATCAGAGCAAGATTTATTTCTGCTACAGGAAAGGCACTCTGCGAAGAGAGCAGGCATTTTTCTCCTCAGAAAAAATATAAAAACAACCTACTAGCCAGAAGAGATGTCACACTGCCAAGAAAAAGCTTTGGTGAAAAGCACTAAAAAATGTTTTACAAGAGTAAAAGGTGAACAAAAATCCACCAGAGGTGTTCTGAGATCCTGACAAAAGGAGTCGGAAAAAAGAACTGACTCTCAGGCAAACTACCACTGCAGTGCATTGTGGGATGGGGTCTCTCTGGGATTCTTAAAGGTACAGGTCTCCTTTTGTACTTTTTAGTGTTAGTCTAGAATGCAAGGAAAAAACAGCCTGATAGGCTATCTGACACAGTCCCTTTTCCTATAAAAAAAAGTGTTGTAAGCTTTGCAGTTCCCAGTCTACTGCAGTCTCTACTAGCATGTTCCAGAAAAATACAACCCGACAGTCTACACTTCAAATGAATGGAAAATGTCTTTCAGTGATGAACACTAAATAGACTTTTTCCTGGATATTCTACATATATGGAATAAGGTTTTCTAGGGTCCGCGCAGGCAGCAAAGAAATGTTCAATGTTTATGACTACAATGAAGATATCTGCGATGCATAACTTTGAGATACTCTGACAAACTATCCGACGGAGATACTGATTTGCACAGACTAGTAATTTTCAGTCTAACTGTGCCAGGTTTGCTTCACTTTTGTCACACTAAACCAGTTCTGTAGTCTCTCAGTTAGATTATTGTGCTCTCTTTCTCCTGATATCTTTCTGCAGCTAACATTCTGCAACATCTCGTACCTCATCTCTTTCCTCTTGTGCGACCTCTTTTCACTCTCTGTAGAACATACTTCCTTCCCCTCACCTCCACCTCACACATATAAATGCACCCACTCAACTGTAAAAATTGCCTTTTCTTTATCTTTTGCCCTAGCAATATTTCAACATTTATGTACTCCTTTCACACGCTTTCACACAGAAAAAAGTTAGTTTTTCTCGGTTCCGACAAAGAGAAGTCGGGACCACATCCGAACCCAATGGCGGAAAAAAACAATCTGGGGATGGAGCCGATGCCCATGCGCACTGTAGTCCAGGGGAGGAGCCACCTATCTCAGGATACTTCGAAGACTCTTCCAGGACAACAATGTGCGATCATCCGGACCCAACACTAGGCGGCGATCTAATGCTAAGATATGAATTTAGCAGCCCACATGCCTCAAACTCACATTTACTATTGGCACACCAACCTTTGCTCTACGCAGTCTGTAGCGGGCCAAGTATTAAATGAACATGTATTCTGAAATCCTTTATGACCCAATGACGGGCATTGTGAGAAATTTGCTCCGCCTTTAGCCTGAACTAGACAGCTCTCATGCATGGCCTCTTATAAACACTTACTGACAACCTGAACTCCCACAGATCTATAGAGGCAGCTCTTTTCACAGTATGCATTATAGAGGAGTAATATGCTGGGTGAAAAATACATTAACACAGCATTCTGAAAACAAATTCTAATACTCCTAGGAAATCGAAGAGTAAGTGAAACGTGAAATGTAAATGGACCAACAACGCTGTTCCCAGGCTGAGAGACTGGAGTTTGTTTTTGCTGCCTGCAGCTGCCATCTGGTGGTGGGGCAAAAGTTTGTGGGGGTGTGACAGGACAATCTCAGGCGGGCTACACCAGCACCCCCCCACCATAAGCAATGCCACTTGACATGGATAGCAATGACAAAATATTAGTAAACACACAGTGCAGGTAACACTACTCGCCTAACACACTTAATGATAAATCTAAATACTTAAAAAGTCACAATCCACAAAATGATTCTTCTTGCGATTAAAAAACATAAAACTGGTTTTGCCACTACTCGTTCCCACATTGCATTGCATTTACTTAAGTACTGTCCAATAGTATTAGGCAACCCCATACTTGGTACTAAAGGGGGTGTGGATTAAAAGTAATGTCCTTGAATAAGAAGTACCAAAGCCCAGACAGCAAGTGGGAACATTTTATTTGGTCACCAACAGTGCCTAACAGGGACTGCTCAGTGTGAGAAGCATGTGAATTCCAAAAAAACACTTACGTTTCTTCCTGTGGTCCACCAAGCTGGTAGCCTGCTTTGCAGAGCATTTAGCAAACCAGTTATCCCCAAGTAAAACTGTAATTTCGTTGGTATGGACAAGTCTTCCAGGCATGAAGGCAAGTGGACCAAATGGTACCTGTCAAATGCATACATTTTATATTACACTAGGTTGCCAATAATGAGGCATCACCTCACGCAGGGTTACAAGGGAAAAAAACTTTTGTTAGCCAAAAATGTATTGCCCTACTACATCATTATTAGGGACAGGCAAGATAGAGAACCCTTTAGTTACCAGTCAGATCTCTTAAGATAGATACATAGAGGGTATGTGGGTTGCAGTGATTTTTTTTTTTCTGGTTCAGCACTCTTCAACCATTACTTGAAATTATCATTCAATTTTTTTTAATCACCCACCACATGATTATTTTCTACTTTCTAATATGCTGTTGGACAATACATTTATTAGTATGTATTAGGATGCCTTACTTGTGCTGCAAAGCAACACATGGAAAATGGAGTATCCATGGGGCTTACCCCTTTGCATTCCATCACCCTACACCCCTCCGCCTCCTACCCTTCTCCCATGTCACTACTCCAGACTCTTACCCTAATTTTAGTTTAGACATCTACCCAATCCTACCCCTACCACTGATTTGCTAAAGTCTAGAGGTCTGGAACACATTTGGCATACTGACTGGGCAGTTCCTGACTTAGAAGTCTGTCCATCACATGCTGACCTCGGCTTGGGGAAAGGAGCGAGTAGGCCTCTGACTGCGCTCCCACTCCACCTCATGTTTGCATACGGGTGCACAAATAGAGGTATCACGGCCCTGCACGCAGCTCTATTGGGACAGTGGCAGAAGTCGTTTACCTAGTCCAAGGACCGCTAGGCAACAGACCTCCACCTCCCCTTGAAGGTCAAACAATGTAGCAATGCTTTGTTTCAGACTGAGGATGTTTCGCAGAACTCACATTTTCGTTTTACTCAATTTAATTATTTTCACCAAACATCTCTCACATCCCACCGCTTAGGACGCATGTTCCCCAAGTCCTATTCAGGTTGCCCACGATGCGGGTTATGGATGCCGGTTTCTTTCACATGTTGTGGGACTGCCCGGGGAAACGTCCACTTGGGAAGACATAGCAGGGAGCGTCTCTGCTTGGTTTACGCTGTGGTCTCACCCTCTTCAGAGGCCTGCATGCTGGGTATTCGTCCTAGAGCCAAAGGGGACAAATATCTCCATATATTTCTTGATTTGGCATTTGTATTATGCAAGCCCCAGATTGCGATGGCATGGAAATAAACGGCTGCTTGGGACACGTCAATCTGGCTCCACACCATGCTGCACTGGCCAAAGGTAGAGGTGCTCTCAGATGCCCAGCAAGTGTGGGGGCTGAGCGGGGGATTCACAAAATGGAACATTTATTTCCAAACGTTGGAAGCGGAGGTAGATACCAAGCAGCCATAGGCAGGGCAGGCTACTGATATCTACTTTAGGACAATATACAATCTGCAGGGATACCACCAAGGAGAGCATTGAGGGGAGTTCAATAACGGTTTTGATTTTGTTCAATGCTCTAATGTTACTCTTTTCTTCTGCCCAAGCTGGGTTTATCTACCCTCCGCTCGGCGCACTTGTCAGTGGCAGGGCATGGGCAGGGCTTTGATTAACTGTGGAGGTGCATGCATGAGGCTTTTCGATACGGCTTGCATAAAAAAAAGATTATGTTGGGAAATGTAGGTCACACAAGGTGGGGGAACCCACACACACGGGCATTTAGAAGAGTTAAAAATTCAAATAAAATACCTAAAAAACCTGTTCATTAAACCTTTGAAGATTCTATTTCCAATGGACCCATTGACGACCACTGAGTGACTGTCAGAAACATGAGAAGGCAGAAGAAAAGATTGGATATCACGAGGCACTACTTCCAAAAGCCAAGTATTTGGAATCAGGTTATCTTGGCTGAAAGTTAACATATACCCCCTAGCAGAGAACATGCAAGAGCTGTGCTAGATTCTGTACAAGGAATGCTAGATTCTGTATAAGGAACTGAATCAAAAAAGCATATGCACAGCAGCACATGCAGAAGCAAGTATACTAGAGGAGGTAAGCATACTAAAGGAAGCTACAAACTAAACTTTTTAATGCGAAAAATGAACAAGTTACTTACCTTTGGTTACGCTTTTTATGGTGGATACTGTATAGAGCTGAAGATTCCTCACCTTGTGAGCACCCCCAGGCTCTAGACTAGTTCTGTTGATTTTTCTCAGTAATTTTTTTTTTACACAGGTGGGTGATGTTGTGCTGTGCTGAAGTAATGTTAGACCAAGATATAATTACCACCTCCGCGCATCAATGTCAATTTCTTTCTGATAGCTGTACCATTGGACACGGAGTCCTTAGAGATCAGATTGTGCCAGCAGGGATGTGGAATTCCTCTAGCCCGACACCCAGGGCATATTGTTTGGGGTCAAGGGCAAAGGTTTTCATGTGTATTGTATCCTTGGCACAAGTAGACTCAACCCCCAACAGCACAAACACTTTGGCTGTCAGTTTACAGTATCACATTATGGATCAAGGAAGGGCAATGTCTGCTGTTAAAGTAATATTTGTGTCCATGTGTTAATGTTGTTCAAATACCGTCCCGGTATACCGCAATGAATGTTCAGAGACTATTGCGCCTACTTGAAGCCGACTCCTACTGTAAGGAGGAAGCCGTCATCTTTACAGTAAACAAAGAGAAGGCCTTCGATAGCCTTGAATGGCCATACCGGGTTTGGGTGATACAGAGATTTGGATTGGGGTCCGAATTTGTGGCATGGACCGCCTTGCTTTATACGGAACCTATGGCCAGATTCAGGACGGGAAAGCTCATATCGGACTGCTGTAGGGTGGAATGAGGAACTTGTCAGGGGTGCCCCTTGTCGCCCCTGCTGTTTGCCTTGGTCATGGAGCCCCTGACTGCTAGAGCTAGGAAAGGATGCTTCTACCGTGGTTTGAAGGCGGTAGGTCAAACGTACCACATAGCACTGTACACGGATGAATTATTATTATCCCTTAGCAACGCGGGAGAGGACCTTCAGAGGGCAGGGACCTGCTAGCGGCACTGGAGCGGGTGACGGGTCTTAAGGTGAATTGGACGAAGTCGGGCCTCTTCCCCGCCAAGGAGGGCAGAGAAAGATTGATGCCTGCCATACCTGGGAGTCCAGATATATCATGACCAGGCAGACCTGCTAGAGCGAAACGTGGGGAGAGCATTAGGAGTAAAGGCATGGTTTGAGTTCTGGGGGACCCTTCCCTTATCAGTGGCAGGCAAGGTAGCCTTGCTGAAGATGGTGACCTTACCAAGACTATTATACTATTTTGGCGTGCTCCCGGTTTGGATCCCGGTGGGATGTTGTTTTGGCAGCTCCGGCATTGAGGTATTCCCTAGATGTAATAAGGAGGGGACGTATTTTCTCCACATGTTCTGGTGTTGCCCCAACATGGGTGACTTCTGGGGTGCGGTCACTACAGTGCTGGCTAAAGTGACGGAGAGGGAAGTAGCCACTACCCCGGGATATGGTCTTTTACATTGGTTCCCCCACACTGCCAAAAATAAAGTGACAAGTAAGTTTCAGGACTTGGGCCTTGTATTTGCAAATAGATATATCACAAGCCACTGGAAAGCAAGGGGCCCCCAGTGTAAGTAGGTGGAAGAGGGAGTTTAAAATGTGGGTGGACTGCGAGGGAGCAGTAAGGTTACGGATAGCCAAGAAAACTGGCAGTGAGAAATTTCTAGACTCAGCCAGAGCGCAGCCCTGGTGGAACTGCTGAAGAATCCAGAGGCTGAGGCAGATTAAATCCCCAAGAGAGAAACACAGGAAAGGGAAGCAGGAAATATAAGAACCATCAAGGCTAGAGGTGAGAACAAAAGGGTGGAAAAGGTGGGGACCCCTACACACAGTGGCATGGGGGCTAGAGAACAGCATGCGGTCATGAGAAGCTAAGTGCACATAACACATCTTGAGGAGGATCGATAGTTGCTACATATGACACGCCTGGCACTTGGGGGTGCTCCTGGCCTCTTGCAGGAGGCAGGCAAGTTGATGCTGCAAGCTTGAGCACATACCCCACTGAAGATCAACGCTAATAGGCAGATTGTTGGGCAATGGGGGGGGGGGGGGGCACCAGAAGAAATAGGGTGCTATACAAGCTGTGCTGGTAGCACAAGAGTACTGTTAAAAGAAGGGACAATGGGGTGCAAGCGAACCTCAATAATGCTGGAGTATAACTGCATTTGCATTGCTGATTGCAAGACATCAAGAGTAAATGCTCAATAAGGAAAATGCTACTTACCAGTATGCATCTGTTCTTGGCATGTAGAGCTGTAGATGTGTTTACTTGTGCATAGATCGCTATCTGGTGTTGGGCTCGGATGTTTGCACTTTGTTTTCGTCTTGGAAGAAGTCTGTGGTCACGAGGTAGGCGACTCCTCCTTAAGACGATAGTGCACATGGACATCGACTCCATCTCCAGATTGTTATGCCATGGAAGGTTATGATGGAGTTAGTAAGAAGTAGAAAAGGATGTCCATGTGTAATGTATCTAAGTAAGATAATACTGGAACAGATAGAGGTATCCGGGGAGGCGGGTGGGCGTATACGAATCTACAGCTCTACATAGCAAGAACAGATGCATACTGGTAAGTAGCATTTTCCGTTCGAGGCATATGAGCTGTAGATTGTATACTTGTGCATAGACTATACAGCAGTTACCTCTTTAGCGGTGGCTACCTGTATCTGTTGCAGTGATTTGAAAAACTGTTCTTAATACAGCCTGGCCCACTATAGCATATTGTTTTGCCTGCACGTCTACACAATAGTGTTTTGTGAAGGTGTGTGGTGTAGACCAATTTGCTGCTTTGCAGATGTCATTTAGGGTAATGTTCCCTAAGAAAGCCATAGATGCCGCTAGTTTACGTGTGGAGTGAGCTCTAGGGGGAATGGTTAATGTGCGTTTGGCTTTAGCATAGCAGATTTGGATGCATTTAACAATCCACCTTGCAATCCCTGTTTTTGAGATGTTATTGCTTTCTCACCACCTCATAAGGGCAATCCTAAGTTTAGTATTTCCAAAGAATTTTGTTCTTTCAATGTAGTCAAGTATCGCTCTGTTCACGTCTAGATTGTGAAGTGCTCGTTCTGCTACTGAGTCTGGTAGAGGGAAAAACACTGGGAGTTCTACAGACTGGTTAAGGTGGGAAGTAGACACGACTTTAGGTAGAAACGTTTTGGGTTAGTCCTAAGAACCACTTTGGTATGGTGAGTTTGTAGAAACGGTTCTTGTATGGGTAATGCCTGGAGTTCACAGACTCCTCTGAGAGAGGTGATGGCAACCAGGAAAGCTACTTTTCAGGTGAGAAATTGTAATTCGCATTTATGTATAGGTTCAAACGGGGGACCCATGAGTCCGGTAAGGACCACATTTAAGATCCATACTGGAGCGGGTGGAACTCTAGTTGGAATTATTCTTTTAAGACCTTCCATAAAAGCTTTGATAGCTGGTATTCTACACAAAGACAAGTGTTGTCTGTTTTGGAGATAGGCTGCTATGGCAGCGAGATGTAGTCTAATGGATGTATACGCTAGGTTACATTGTTGTAGATGCAAAAGGTAACAAATGATGTTTTGAATAGAAGCACCTAGTGGATCGATTTGGTTGCTTTTAACAGTAAATTACAAATCTTTTCCACTTTGCAGCATAGCAAGCTCTAGTGGTAGGACGTCTAGCCTCTTTAATGATGTTCATGCTGTCTGGCTGGAGATAGAGGTAGGCAAACTCTAAGATTTCAGGTGCCAGATCGCAAGGTTGAGTTGACTGGGATCTGGATGTCTTATCTCTCCATGGTTCTGAGTTAGAAGCTTGTGTGAGAGGCGTAGCTTTTGATGAGGAACGACTGATAGTTCCAAAAGGGTTGTGAATCATGGCTGTCGGGCCCATGTTGGAGGAAATGTGGTTTGAGCTTCCGAACCACTAGCGGAATGAGCGGGAGAGGCGGAAAATAGCAAGCAAATTTGCCTGACCAGTTCATCCACAGCACATTGCCTTCGGACAATGGGTGTGGATACCTGGATGCGAAGCTGAGGCATTTTGCGTTTTGGTGTGGCCAACAGGTCTATTTCTGGGTGGCTCCACATTTGAAAGAATGGAAGCAGAACTTGAGGATGAAGTTCCCATTCGTGGATCTGCTGTTTTTGGCTACTGAGTAGATCCGCAATTTGATTGTGTACTTCTGGGAGGTGTTCTGCAAGGGGGTATATGTTTTGAGGAATGGCCCATCTCCATATGCTTTAAGATAGGTGTGAAAGCTGCTGAGAATGTGTCCCCCACTGTTTTTGAATTTAATACATTGCTGTCATATTGTTTGTACGGACTAGGACAGCTTAACTCTCGAGGTGGAGTTGAAAAGATTTTAACGATAACAAGATTGCCAAAAATTCCAGGTAATTTATGTGGAATTGTTTTTGTTGAGGGGTCCATATGCCCTGAATGGTATGGGTTTGAAGATGAGCTACACAGCCGGTGAGCGTTGCGTCTGTTAGCACTACCTGTGGAACTAGGTCGAGGAACGGCCGCCCTTTGGAAAGGTTTTGTGTGTTCCACCACTGCAGAGAGCGATGGGTGCAGCCGTCTACCAACACCAGATCTGTTAGCCGACCTTTAGCCTGGTTCCACTGACGTGCCAAACACTCCTGTAAGGGGCGCATCTGGAGTCTTGCATAAGGGACGATGAGAATGCAAGAGGCTATCATCCCGATTAACTGCACGAACACTCGCGCTGGTAGTGAGTGTTGAGGCTGATTTTTGTCTTAGAGCTTGTATGGCACTTATCCTGACCTGATTGGGGCATGCTAGAGCTGTTGAAGTGCCTATTGTAGCCCCTAGATATTGTTGTATGTTGAATGGTTGGAGGTGGGATTTGGTGAGGTTTACAGTCAATCCCAAGTGTTAAAGCAGCTGGATTGTTGTGTGTATGTTGCACACAGCTGCTGTGTGACTTGGTTTTTATGAGCCAGTCGTCTAGATCAGGGAAAACATGAATGTGCCTTCTTAAGTGGGCTACAACTACTGCGAGACACTTGGTGAAGACTCTGGGTGCTGTAGTTAACCCGAATGGGAGGACCTTGAACTGGAAGTGTTGACCATCTAACGTGAACCTGAGATATTTCCTGTGAGCGGGGTGAACGGGAATATGAAAGTAGGCGTCCTTTAAATCCAGTGTAGAGAGAAAGTCTCCTTGTTGAAGTAGTAGGAGCACTTGTTGAAGAGTGACCATGTGGAAGTGGTCCGACTGAATGTAGAGGTTTAGCGGTCTGAGGACCAATATGGGCCTGAGAGCGCCGTCCTTTTTTGGGATCAGAAAATAGAGGGAGTAAATCCCTGTGCCTTGGTGAGGCAAGGGGACTGGTTCTATTGTATGTTTTTGTAACAGAGAGAGAACCTCTTGTTTGAGAAGTGTAAGATGTTCCATGGACATTGGAAGTTGTCTGGGAGGAATGTTTGAGGGTGGTGGAAGTGATTCCAGGCAGCAACCATACTGGATTTGTCATACCCACTTGTCTGTTGTGACTGAATTCCAGACATGTAGGAACTGTGATAGACGTATTTCGACAGGAGTGGAATGATCAGGGGTATTGGCGGAAAGTCACTGATTGGTGGTAGGGGAAGTGAGGGTGGAGTTTTCCCTGCCCCTTCCTCTATTGTTACTCCCTCTGTATCCTCCCGAAAATACCCTCTGGTTGAAGAGGACTGATTGGGGCTTTTATAAGATGAGGTGTTCTCTGATGCAGCCGTCTTTGAGCCACCCCTATAAAAGGAGCGACAAAAATAACCTCTATTGGAAGGTAGTTGTAATGCCCCCATGGATTTAGCAGTCTCTGTCTTTCTTCATTTTTCCCAATGAAGAATCGACTGTGGGGCCAAAAAGTTGTTGATGATCAAATGGCTGATTAAGGAGTGCTGACTGTACTTCTTGTTTGAATCCTGAGATTCGAAGTCAAGCGTGTTGGCGTAGCAAAATGCTGGTGTTAATGGCACGCGAGGCTGTGTCAGCTGAGTCAAGGGCACATTTGATGGAAGCGTTTGTGATAAGTTTACCCTCTTGAATGAGGTCGTGAGCTTTATCTTTGTATTGGTCTGGCAACTGTTGCATCAGTTTTTTTAGCTTGTCATAGTGAGCTCTATCATATCGCGTCTGGAGAGATTGTGCATTGGCAATGCGCCAATGGTTGGCAGCTTAAGATACGATTCTTTTGACTGATGCATCGATAAGTTTTGATTCTTTGTCAGGTGGAGGGGCGTGACCTGTTGTCTGAGAGTTTGCCCTTTCGTGCATTTGTAACAACAAGTGAATGGAAAGGTACCTGACCCCTGATGTAAATTGGGTCTGTAGGAGCTGCTTTATATTTTTTGTCTACTCTTGGCGTCAGTATTCTGTCTCAAACAGGGTCTTTGAATACCTCATTAGCGTGTTTTATCATACCTTTAAGCATGGGCAGTGTGTTTGAGTTTTTTTGTGAGGGTGCGAAAGTTTCCACTAGAAAATCCTCTTCTAAGGAATCAGTATCTAATTCCACCCCATGGTATTGAGCAGCTCTATTAATGAGCTGTGCAAAACCAATATTGTCATCCGGTGGTGATGGTCTTGAGGGCTATAGATCAGGGTCATTAGTATGATCTGGGTCTTTATCATAATCATCCCGGGGTCTGGGTCGTGTAGAATGCTGTCCTGGTCATCATCCCCATCCCCTTCCCCATCTCAGTCTTCATCTCCATCCCCATCATTATGATCCTGTGGCCCAGGTGAAAAACGTGGTGGTGGAGAATTTGCTGGTGAAATTAGCAGATGTGCGTTAAAAGGTAGAGGAGAGGGAGGTATGTAAGGAGGAGAGGGATTAGTACCCATGTCTTTTTGAGACTTCAACGTGTTCACTGTAAATCCTAGTTGGTGAACTACTTGGTAAGTACTGGCTTTGATGAGCCAGTCGTCCAGGTATGGGAAGAGGTGGATGTTATGTCTTCTTAGATGGGCTGCAACTACTTCCAGGCATTTCCTAAATACCCTGGGAGCAGTGGTGACTCCAAACAGTAGTACTTTGAATTGGTAATGGTGACCCGCGATCATGAATCTGATATATCTGCGATGAGCGGGATGAATTGGAATGTGCGTCCTTTAAGTCTAGAGTAGACATAAAGTTGCACTGCTGTACTTGTTGAAGTGTCACCATGTGGAAAAGCTCTGACAGTATGTAGTGGTTTAGTTCCCTGAGGTCTAGAATAGGTCTCAAGGAGCAGTCCTTTTGAGAAATTAGAAAATATAGAGAGTATACGCCTGACGCTTGATATTGATAATGGTACTGGCTCTATGGCTTCTTTTAACAAGAGAGACTGGACTTCCTGTTTGAGTAGGTGTAAATGTTCTGGTGACATATTGTGAGTGCATGGTGGAATGTTTGGAGGATTGTTGGTAAGTTCCAGGCAATAACCATGTTGGATAATTCCTAACACCATTTGTCTGCGGTGATAGATTGCCAAATGGGGAGAATTTTAGCAGATGTCCCCCGACACGTGTTAAATGATCGGGGAAAAGTGTAGGGAAGTCACCGCTTGTTAGGGGAGGGGGAATTGGTGGTGTGGAACCTTTTCCCCTACCTTTGCCGTTGTTACCTCTGTACCCTGCTCTAAAGAAACCTCTTGAAGAGGAAGATTGATTGGTGCCTTTGTACGAGGTGGTAGTATGATCTGAGGACATGGTTTTTAACCCTCCATGATAGAAGGAGCGAGGAAAGGGCAACGATTAGAAGGGGACTGCAGAGTTCCCATAGACTTCGCTACTTCTGAATCCGTTTCCATTTTTTCCAATTACTTATCCACTTCGGGCCCGAAGAGATGCTCCTTGACAAATGGAGTATTCAAAATAGACTGTTGCACTTCAGATTTGAAACCAGAAATCCTTAACCATGCATGCCTCCTCGATAACACACTAGTGTTGATCTCTCTACCTGCGGTGTCAGCAGCATCTAAAGCACATCTAATTGATGAATTGTAGAAGAGCTTCCCTTTCTCCACTAAATCCGGAGCTTTTTCTTTGTGCTCATCTGGAAGATATTGGAGCAGTTTCTCAATTTCATCCCAGTGTGCCCTATCACACCTGGCTAGTAGGGCCTGGGTGTTAGCAATGCGCCAATGATTTGCTGCTTGGGCGGCTATTCTTTTACCAGACGCGCAAACAGTTTTGACTCTTTGTCTGGAGGGGGACCATCCCCTCTAGTTTGTGAATTGGCCCGTTTACGGGCATTATAAACAACCAAAGAGTCTACTGGTAACTGCCCTTTAATAAAAGCTGGATATGAGGGAGCGGGCTTACATTTTTTTCTATTCTGGGGGTGAGAATACGAGCACGCACAGGGTCTTTACAAATACAAATAAACCATCCCGAGATCCCCGAAGGAGGTCGCTCCCCTAGCTGCTTGCTGCTGGTATCGTAGCGCTGATCACACCGCCTGTGCCTGTGCATTATTTACTGAACAGCTATCATGGTTTTATGTAACTAGCGCTGCTCGCGCTGCTTGTGCCTCTAATTGCTGGAAATTGGCTATTTTTGCGCTGCTCGCGCTGCTTGTGCCTCTAATTGTTGGAAATTGATTATTTTGGAGCTGCTCGCGCTGCTTGTGCCAGAGCCCCGGCTAAGAGCACTGTTTAAGATTTAAATATTAATTTTGCTGCCTGTGTTGTGCCCTAACTCATCGCGCTCGCATATTGGCTTGCAGCCATCTTGTTGTTGTTGCGACGACCCCCAGCCCGGCTCTCCGCCCCGCTCCCCGCCTCCAAGATCATCCTCCCTCGCCCCTCCCACTATCCTTATATGACAGATGCATTTACGCGCAGCGTCCACGTTCAGCGGTCGCGCCCCATGCGTGCCGAAGGTGCGCCAAAGGTAAGCCCGTCTACGCCCGTCCGCGCCTGGACCGCGCCCAGCGCCAGACCCCCTGGCCCCCGCCATTCCCAACCCACTAAAACCACATATGATGCCGCAACTCTCCACGCCCTCAACCCCGGACGCGCACCACAATGCTGCCAAGCCACCCCAGGTCGTACCCACGGCCCATTCGCCTGCCTCTCCTGCAAGTACAACTGCTTCAAGACCCTCACCAAACCCACTCCCTCCACACACAACTCCGACTCCAACCGCCTGAAGTGCATCCTGCTTAACACCCGCTCAGTCCACAAACACGCCACTGAACTCTGGGACCTACTCGACACTGCGTCACCGGACATCGCCTTCCTCACAGAAACATGGATGAACACATCATCAGCACCCGACATCGCCATAGCCATACCGGACGCTTACAAGATTATCCGAAAAGACCGCACCAATCAAACAGGAGGAGGCATCGCCATCATCCACAGGAACACCATCAAAATCACGACCAGCTCCGACGATAATCTTGCGACCGCCGAACATCTCCACTTCCAGATCCACACCGACCCCAGTACCACACTTAGAGGCACCCTCATCTACAGGCCTCCAGGCACCCGCACTCAATTCTGCGATGACATCACGGACTTCATCAGCCCACATGCCCTCGCCTCCGAGAACTACATTCTAGTGGGAGACCTCAACTACCACCTTGAAAACAAACACGACAGCAACACCACCACCCTTCTAGACAACCTGACCAACCTCGGACTCAAACAACTTGTTGACACCCCCACCCATGCTGCCGGACACACACTCAACCCTATCTTCACTTCCAGCAAGCATATCACCTTCGATCGCACCACAGCTCTCCATTGGACGGACCACAGCTGTGTTCACTTCAGCTACAAAACCACCCTGAACCACAACCGCCAACAACCTATCCCTCGAAGAAACTGGAACAAAATCACCTCCGACCAACTCCTCACATCACTCAACCAAAACCCTCCCACCCTCTCACTGGACCCAAACCAAGCGGCCACCAATCTCAAACAATGGATCACCCTCAGTGCGGACGAATTAGCACCCCTGAAAAAGCACCAGATCAAATCAGCCAACAAAAAGGCTCCCTGGTTCAACGATGACCTTAAAAAATCCAAAAAGCTATGCCGCACCCTGGAGAAAACATGGAGAAAAAACCCAACCACCGGCAACATGGCCACCCTCAAGGCAGCCACCTGCAAACACCACCAACTGATTCGATCCGCCAACAAATCAGCATTCAAGGATCGTCTCGACAACAACTCTCACAACAGCAAGGAACTCTTCAACATCGTCAAAGAATTCACCAACCCCACCGCAGCATCTAACGACTTCACTCCCTCCCAAGACCTTTGCGATGCGCTATCCTCCTTCTTCCATAACAAAATAGCCGACATCCACAACAGCTTCAAGAATACCCCCAGCGATCAGCCCTCCCCACTCCCCTCAGATCCTACTCTGCCAACTAACATCCTTAGCAATTGGAACCCAATCACCACTGAAGATACCACCCGCCTAATGAACTCAATCCATTCTGGCTCGCCAACCGACCCCTGCCCCCAATACATCTTTAACAAAGCTGACTCCATCATCGCACCCCATCTCCGTGACGTCATCAACTGCTCGTTCAACTCTGCCACCTTTCCAGATAGCTGGAAACACGCCAAACTCAGCGCCCTTCTGAAGAAGCCCACAGCAGACCCCTCGGAACTCAAAAACTACCGACCCATATCCCTCCTCCCATTCCCGGCCAAAGTCATTGAGAAAGCAGTCAATAGCCAACTCGCCGCATTCCTTGAATCCAACAACTCCCTCGACCCATCTCAATCTGGGTTTCGAGCCAAACACAGCACCGAAACCGCCCTCATCGCAGCGACTGACGACATCCGAACACTACTTGACAACGGAGAAACCGTGGCCCTCATTCTACTCGACCTCTCCGCCGCTTTCGACAGTCTGCCACAGCACCCTTATACAACGCCTCAGCAACATCGGCATACAAGGAAAAGCCCTGGACTGGATCATCTCATTCCTCGCTGGGAGAACTCAAAGAGTTCGACTTCCCCCATTCATCTCAGAGGCCACTGAAGTCATCTGTGGCGTACCACAAGGATCTTCACTCAGTCCCACCCTCTTCAACGTTTACATGAGTCCTCTCGCCTCCATCGCACGTCAACACAACCTCAACATCATCTCTTACGCCGACGACACCCAGTTAATCCTGTCCCTCACCAAAGACCCCAAAACAGCCAAAACCAATCTTCACGAAGGCATGAAAGAAGTAGCCGAATGGATGAAACATAGCCGCCTAAAACTCAACTCAGACAAAACCGAGGTGCTCATCCTAGGATCTTCCCCCTCTGCCTGGGACGACTCTTGGTGGCCCTCCACACTGGGCACAGCACCCACTCCCACAGACCATGCACGTAACCTTGGCTTCATCCTAGACTCCTCTCTCTCGATGTCCAGACAAGTCAACGCAGTCTCATCCTCCTGCTTCAACGTACTTCGCATTCTCAAAAAGATCTTCCGCTGGATCCCCCTCGAGACAAGAAAGACTGTCACCCACGCACTGGTCACGAGTCGACTGGATTATGGAAACACCCTCTACGCCGGAATCACAGCAAAATTACAGAAAAAACTCCAACGCATCCAAAACGCATCAGCGAGACTCATATTAGACGTCCCTCGCCAAGATCACATCTCCGGACACTAAAGACCTCCACTGGCTTCCCGTCAACAAAAGAATTACTTTCCGCCTTCTCACCCACGCACACAAAGCCCTCTACAATCTAGGATCCGAATGCCTCAACACTCGACTGTCATTCTACAAACCCACCCGCCAACTAAGATCGTCCAATCAAGCCCTCGCCGCAGTCCCGCGCATCCGAAGATCCACCATGGGTGGCAGATCATTCTCATTCCTTGCTGCCAAGACCTGGAACTCACTCCCCACTCACCTCCGCCTTACCCAAAACCACATCGCCTTCAGAAAAGAACTTAAAACATGGCTATTCGACAAATAACGATCCCCTCCCCAAGCGCCTTGAGACCCTCTGGGTGAGTAGTGCACTATACAAATGCTTGAACTTGAACATGTCTCATCATACCTTTGAGCATAGGTAGAGTCTGGTCAGCACTGTGTGTTACTGAGTGATTCAAATAAGAACTCTTCCTCTAACTGCGGGATAATGCGCGCTGTGATAGATGTAGAGCGGACGGCGCTGACTTCCTGCACCTTTCTTGGTCCTGTGCGGCAATCCATCAATACTGGCAAAAAGTCTTTGACGCTCTAGCACAGATGATGTTATTGGAACTACCACTATTAGCGCTTTTAGGGTATACAGAGCAGCTTCCTACTGCCCAGCGCAAGTTCATCGCCTTCAGTATAATGCTGGCGAGACGTCTGGTGGCTTGCAGATGGGATAGGGTGAGAGCACCTAAATTTAAGGAATGGCTCAGTGACATGATCCTATGGCAAGAACAGATGCACAATTATGCCGAATTACTTTCTATTCCCTCTAGACCTCGGGACATAGGGGCCCCCCTGACAATGTACTTACTTGAATACTCACTTACATTAGATGCTGATGCAAACCTACTCCTTAAGTATATTGCAGGCCTACCAACCTTGCATACAGGGGTCTATACTCTAATTACTGTATACGGATATAACATATCTATTCTGTAAATGTTGCATTATAATATGACTTGGCTAGACTTGTGGACTCGCAGTAAACCTCGTTGTATGTGGCTGGACAAAGGTGTGAAGAAACTCCCTGATTATAGTGAGTCTTGATGTATGTAAGGACTACAAATGGCACTGTCCTCGATTGTTGCTACTTCTATTACAGTTTGGATGTACCTTGATGGATCGATTTTGTAAATGCTGTAATGGATTATTCTTTATTTTTGTTAAAGTTTAAAAGCTAAATAAAAAATAAAAAAATCTTCCTCTAAAGATTCCTTGTGTAACTGTACTCCATTACATTCTGCTGCTCTAGCAAGTAATTCTAGATATCCCACATTATTGTCAGGAGGGGAAGGCTTGCAGGATAAAGATCTGGGTCGTTATCTGTGGGTGATTCAGTGTTGTAATCTTTCCAGGGATCTATTAGTAAAATGTTGTTTCCCCCCCCCCCCCGTCTCCATCATCATCATCAGGTGGTGGTGGTGGAGAGTTAGTTGGTGTAATGAGTAAATGTTACAATGGTGGAGAAGGTGGTGCAGGGGAACGTGGTGAAGGAGGAAGATGGGTGGGGTTAGTACGTATGATCTTCTTCAAAGTAATACAATGAAGTGTGTCCTCTGATTCAGGTTTGCGCTTCTGAGGCAGTTTAGTAAGGACATGTCCAGTATGTGGATTTATATAAAGTTCCTTTTGTTTTGCCCCCGCATCAAGGACAACCGTCACCCACGCACTCCTAACCAGCAGACTGGACTACAGAAACGCCCTCTACACCGGGGTCAACAAGTCTCTGCTTCGCAAGCTCCAGACCATACAGAACACCGCAGCCAGACTCTCCTCAACATTCCTCGATATAACCACACAACCCAACACCTAGGGAACCTCCAGTGGCTCCTCGTTGAAAAGAGAGTCACTTTCAAGATACTCACCCATGCCTACAAATGCCTCCACAACACTGGACCCCAATACCTCAACGAGAGAATCTCCTTCCACATACCCAAAAGAATCCTCCGATCTGCCGACCTCACCAAAATCCTGCGCATCCATAGAGATAGAACAGGTGGAAGAACCTTCCCCTACATCGCAGCCAAGACCTGGAACGAGCTCCCGCTCAACATCAGACGCACCCCCTCCCTGAACATCTTCAGGAAAACACTCAAGACCTGGCTCTTAGACTGAACAGAGCTGCTTACCCCCCTGCCGCCCCAGCTCCTTGAGACCCTCACAGGTGAGTAGCACGCTTACAATTCCCCTGATTGATTGATTTTGGGTCTGGTTTTGGGGGTGGGATGTCAAAAACCAGATCCTGCGGCTTTTGAGCATCATTTTTCTGTTTCGGCACGGAGGACTTCGGTGCCGGGATGGAGTTACTGTTAGGCACGGAAGATTTTGGTTCCGAAGCAGTCTTTGATTTCAGTGTCAATGGTTTCTGCTTCAAAGCGGATTTTGGCTTTGAGCCTGAAGGTTTCGGCTCGGTGCCTGACTTTGGCTGCTCGATCCAGAGCTGGAAGGCTTAGTGACATGTTTCGGTGCCGAGCCAGAAGGTGGAGCGTCAGAAACATCTCGGTACCGACCGTGGCCCGAAGGCGGGGTGAAACTGAATCTTTTTGCTTGGGCCGATTTGGATTTTGGAGAAAGGTGTGTTCGGTACTCAGGGGCCGTTGACCTTGTGGTAAGTCTTCTTCCACCCCAGAGTCCGATTCCAGAATAGATACAAGTTCTTCTTGTTCTTCCTCGGCCATTTGTGCATTGAATTCATGCTCGGATCCTTGACTGAAGATATACGGTGTGGATTCAACTTTTTGACTTTGCATTTTGCAATGTTGAGCCCAACGATCACGGAGCGTTTTCTTCAATCGGAAAGATCTACACGTGTTGCAGTCCTCTTCGTTGTGCTCCGGAGACAAGCACAAGTTGCACACGAACACAAGTTGCACACTTCGGGTGAGTCGGTGCGCCGATCCTTCACGTGGCACCGAGGACAGAAATTGAATGAAGTCCCTTCCATCAACTGTGAAGTGGAATGGCGCGGTTAGGCTTGACGGCCTTCCCGAAGGTTTCCAAAGTGGGAAAGCGCTCAAAACAATACCGACGCGGGTAGAGTGGATTGCGCACAGAGAGAAACACAAAGTACGGTTTCGAACCGTAGCGCAGCAATACACTTCCGAACCAGATGGCGGAAAAAAACAATCTAACAATGGAGTCGATGCCCATACACACTATCACCTTACCTTATGACTGGAAACACATCTTCGAAGAAAAACAACTTGCAAACATCCAGACCCAACACTAGATGGCAGGAGTATGCAAACCATGCGATCTACAGCTCACATGCCTCGAAGAAAACATTTCGCTAAACTACTGTAACATTTTAGGTACCATTTCTTGGCAGCATCATTTAGTAAAATGTGTTGATGTATGCACGTATTTCCCCAAAATATTCATAATGTAAAAATCAGTGTAACTGATTGAAATATGAATAGGAATAACATAAAAATAAAAACGTATTGGCAAAGCCAGTAGATCTGAAATTGGTGGTCAGCCTTTTGGTTTTGTCAAAGCGTGACATGTTTTGGGATGGTTTTTGTAAAACCTTATTGGTGTGGGAGATGTCGGGCCCTCGCCATTTTAACAAACATTGGCAAAAGCAAAGCTTGTTTTTGATCTCAAAAAGCACACATTGCCACAGTAGTTCCTGCCACTGAACAAAACTACTTTGTGTGCCGATATGCTCCTTGCGAAACAGCAGAAAGCTGTCACTCACAGTGAAGCCAGCCTATAGACAGACAGAATTTTAATAAAGAATTTTAATAAACACAAAAGGTAATTGTTAACACCAGACCTAATTAGGGGCCCAATTAATAAAGAAAGTCTCAAATGTGCACCCTTGGTATATATCCTTGCATTAAGTGCATATATACAGCTTTCATGAACTGACAAGAATTTACAGAAGTAGGCCAAGAAATAGTACTCCTAGAAAATATTTGTGAACAGCATTTTAGCATGAACAAATAAGCATGTGTAGATTTTCTCATGCGAACAGCTGAGTGTTTGCAAGTTCACTTTCCCTCCAACCACTTTTATTCCCAACCCTGGAAGAAGTGTTATGTTTGCCATTGTCAGGAACACATTTCCAACCTTTCTCAGAATGCAAAAAGATTAGAGAAGAGTTGGTGAAAACGCTTAAAACATGCAAGTTAGTAGGTTTGCAGACTCAAAAGGGCATTCCAACCCTGGAACTATTGCTTACCACTACCTTCAGCCCCAGTATGTAGATCCGCAGAAACAAGGTAGCATAATAGAATTGCTAGTATTCAAACACTACTATGGTATGAGCCCTGGCATAATCAGAGAGACTATATCAGAGCGCTTATGTAATGAGATTGCCGCAATAATTTGTCGCCGCATTACATGGCACAAAAGGGACAAGTGGATTTAGTTACAGGACAAGTAGATTTATGAAGCAACCTGCCCCTTGGACAAGTAGATACTTTATTAAATTTCACACCCCTGGTGTCAGTGTGTAGATCTTCAAGTTATAATCTTTTTTAGAATGAACCAGGAGTCCATTCCACAGACTGTGGTGGAGGGTGCGTTGGTGAGGAATCTGCTCTTAAATAAAGAGCATTTTTCTTC
This sequence comes from Lissotriton helveticus, assembly GCF_964261635.1. Classification (NCBI taxonomy): domain Eukaryota; kingdom Metazoa; phylum Chordata; class Amphibia; order Caudata; family Salamandridae; genus Lissotriton; species Lissotriton helveticus. Next base: position 475,776,962 of record NC_136073.1, on the reverse strand, counting down.
TAAGGACACTTGAAACTGCAGATTCCTCACTTTGTGAATAGATACCAAAGCATTAAAAGCCCATGTAGAATGGCTCTGATCAGAAAGCCCTTCAGGACCAAACTGGCAAAATGCCCCTTCTGCCAGATCAGGAAATAGTGCTTCATGAATGTGTGGACTGACGCCTATGTCGCACTCTGGCAGATGTACGAAACAGGCACTCTGCGCACCAGTGCGGTGGTAACAGCTTTGGCTCGGGTGGATTGTGCTCATAGCCCTTCAGGAGGATGTTTCTTGGCCAGGCCAGATCAGATCTGTGGCCAGACCATATCAGATCTTTGGACAAAGGGAAATCAAACTTTACCACAGCAAGGCCTCGCTATGCTAAAGGAAGGGAAAAAGTAGAGAATTAGACCTCTGAGTTTGTAAGGGTTGGATATGCTTAGAAGGACACCCAGCAGAAACCAAAACCCTCTGTGCAGTGAGCTGTCCTCTGTCTTGGCTGGCAGAATGACATTTACTACCTTAGTAGTAAGGTCAAAAAAGTAAACTATTGCTGGTAAATCTCCAAGCATGGAGGTGTACGTTTTACATGTTTGGGTGCAGGAACCTGCCCGGCTGCTGTGACAGGCGATCTCCCTGAAGAGGCAGCCAGATCAGACAGAGGACAGCTGCTCATGGCCAGAAGCTCTGGATATCATACTCTCCTAGCCCAATCCAGAGCCATTAGAAAGACTTGGACCTGGTTGATTCTGATCTTCACAACCAAGGAAAGGTAGAGGCGGGAATGCATACAAGTGTCCCATGCTCCAGTCCAACCAAAATGCATCTCAGAGGAAGAATTGCCCAGGGAAATCCAACGCTCAAAAGACTGGACACTGAACATTCTCAGAAAAGGCAAAAAGATCAAGATTGGGTTCTCCCGATTGTTGTAAGATGCCCTGTGCCCCCCTCAGAGTGTAGATGCCCTTTGTGATCTGTAAGGCAATGCCGGCTGAGTTTGTCCATCCGCCTTGATGTTTAAATATCCTGCCATGTGTTTTACAACTAGGGAGAAGCCCTGGCGACTGCCAGTTCCAAAGGCATAAAGCCACTTGGCACAGGAACCACAATCCCACTACGTCCTGCTTGTTGCAGTGCCACATGGAAGTGATGATGTCTGTAAGAGCCTGCACTTGTTTCTAATTGATGAATGAGAGGAAATCCATTAGTGTCAAGCAAATCATCCTCTACTCCAACAAGGTGTTGTGAAGGCACATTTCTGCTGCTGACCAGATTCCTCAGATCTCCACCCCTCCCTGAAAGACTCCCCAACTCCACAAAAGTGCATTTGTCACAACTGTTAGTTCTGAGTGGGGAGAGAGGTGCCAACTGCAGCACAACAACCACTGCTGCAGATCATTTTCATTCTTCTCTGACAACTGGATGGCATCCGAGAGGGTCCTTTGGTGCTTAACCTACTGAGACTCCAGATCCCACTGCAGAGCCTGCATGTGCTTTCTGGCATGGCCACTAGCAGGATGCACGAGGCTAAGAGGCAAGAAGACTCAAAGCCATCTCATTTGAGACCCAGGGCAAAAGTTGAAACATCTAGTGCATAGGCTGAATATCCAGGACTCATTATGGTGGAGAGAAGGCTCTAAACAGCACACTGTCCATGATGGCTCAGATGAATGTAGTCTCTGTGAAGAAGTCCGGTGTAGCTTCGCCACGTTGATGGTAAACCCAAAGAATGTCATCAAGTTAGCCATTGTTTACAGGGTGCTAACGGGGAATCACAGAGACCTGAAAGTGCTTGCAGCCCACCTAAAACTGCAGGTAATTACTGTGGGATTACATGACAGGGATATGGAAAAGGAATCCTGCAAATCCAATGCCATCTTCTAATGCCACCATCCAAATGCCTAGATCCAGGGCAGACAGAACTTGAGCCAAGGTGAACTTGTCCTTCTTTGGAATTTGGTCTCCATCAGGACAACAGTGCACTGCAAAGGGTAAGCTAAAGGGGTTTGCAGAGACAGCAACAGCAGGGTGCTGAGGAATGGGGGGTCCTCTGCTAAAATCCTCTTCTGAAGCCTCAAAATGAAATAAATGGTTTGCTAAACTATCATATGGGTGGTGCAAGGCAAGAGAGTGCATGGTTGCTTTGCTTTCTTTGAAGAGCTCTAGTGCAGAGTCTGCCTGGTCTACTAAAGAGACAGGCGCAATCAAATGGCATGTCCACAAGAGACTTCTGGACATCGCTGGAGAAGCCTGTATCATATCCATGTGTGATGCCACAGCACCACGCTGGTACCAACTGCCCTACCCAGACAGTCTGTACACCAGGCCAAATCTAACAACTTACTTTGCGGTGTCTTGACTGTCTTGAATTATTAGTTAGAAATGTGCACAAAGGTAGTCAGGGTCTGCGAGCAGGATTTTTCTCACTATGTCCCACAATGCATAGTGCGAGTAAAGACCTAAATGGCAGTTCAAGTTGACAGATCGAAGGGCAAGGCTGGCAGAGGAGAACATTCTTTTTTCGAATACTCGTATGAAGTTTTGACTGTCTGATGGAGTGGTTGCGAATGCATGTGTCTTCAGTCCGTTGGTTGAAGCCTGAAGCAGAAGGCTCTCTGGTGTTGTGTATTGCAAGAGGAAACATGGATCCTTGGAGCTGGTCTTTGCCAGCCGGCTACTTGTCTATTGACAGAGGGAAAGATTCTAGCTTCACTCAGGTGCCCAAGAGGGTGTCTGCGAGGGCTTCACATTCCATGGAAGTAGTGTTTTTAAGAGGTCTGCCTTGGCTACAGGACCTCAGTAAGCACATCTGTAGTAACTTCCGCTGAGGGAACCTGGAGATAAAGAACTTATGCTGCTCTTTTAATTAGCATGGCTAAAGAAGCAGATTCCTCTGTAGAGGAGCCAGGTGGGAATAAAGTCCTTTGTCTGGATAGCTGTCAAGGCCATAGGCCTCCTGGAGATCCAGAAACTGTCTTGTGGCGCCAGGTCTAAACATCTAGAAGACAAAGGAAGAATGGGAAAATCAGAATGCCGTGGGATAAGTAGAGGTGGGCACAACTTCGATCGAGGTCATGGCAGTTTCGCCAAAAATGACTATTCGTTCGCCCTCTGTCGTCATCACCGACTGTGTCGAAGCACAGGGAACTGGTGTGGTAGTTGTGCCAGGGTAGGAGCTGCAGTGGGGATCAGTACTAGAGTGATTAAAGATGCCAGAGCAGGGTCAAGTGGCACAGTTGCAGTCAGGAACAGATCCGCTGGCAGTAAACCAGTGAAGCAGTGAAGCCTCCTTGGATCCATGGTGTCCGAAGGCACACCAGCAGGATTCAGAAGGGTACCAAAAATAAACAGAATCTTCTCTTTGAAGGCTTAAAGTTGCTGCGGATTCGCTGATGGCCCAGGATCTCTGCCTGGATAGGGACTTATGCAGGAGTCTATTCCACAGTGGGCGGATGAAATCTTGTGGTATTCGGACCACTGCTGATGCGAGTGGCAGGAAGAAGGTGAGCCATGTTTTGGCTTCTGGAGTTTCTTCTTTTTTGGGATACCTGAAGAGTTTAAGTGGATGGAGCTCTCTCTGGAGCGTCTTTGGGGCAGAGTATTCATTCTAGCCTTCAATCCGAACTGGACCTTCGGAGCTTTCCTATGGTGCTCGCCACATAGAGTTTCATTTCGCAGTCCTTATTGGCCTTTGCATTCATGAGAGCATCTGTCATGAGTGCGTTGTGCATGAGGCAAAGACCCCAGAAACCGACCTCGTGTGGGTCCGTCCTTGACATCCATTTGTGGCAATCCCATAGGGTTTGAACCCTGTTATAGCTGAAGATATGTCCCGTACACACTGGTGACATGTTTAGTAGCATACTTTCTGTTAAGTAAATTAAATTGAGGGAGAGTTCTGGTTCCGACACAGAGAGGTGGTGTTTTTTCTACATTGACCCCCATTTTACTTCCAAGGAAGGATGGACGGGATGCAGAACCACACGACAACACCTACCGGCATGCAAAGGAATTGTTGAGGCAAAGTTCCAGATCCAGTCTGGCACCTGGGAGTATTCACACAATGAGAAATCTGCAGTTAGAAGTATCCATTAGAAATATTTGTTTAGCTCCTGCCAACAAAGTGGAAGCATTCCTGACCAGCAGGGAATATAGGAGGAGATTGATTTAGGGTAAGATTAACCAGCTGTGTGAAGTTTTTCATAGAGGCAGAAACAAAAAGTATCTAAGTAGCATACAGAAATGTGGAGAGGAGAAGGCAAATCCTAGTGGACACACTGCAACTCTGAGAACCAGGCATATAGTCCTAGTATAACAGAACATCTGGAAGTTTAACTCTCTCCATACCTGCTGGGTACACAAAATTAATGTGGCAATAAGAAAAAGGTCTTTCAACTGTACACCTTTTCTGCTAATAACTGCTTTTTTAAATGCATAGGCTATTGTCCACTGCTTGAAGCAGGCCCCTTACAAAGTAGACATGGAGAGAAGGCTTTCTAAGAACTCCTTGTGTGGACGAAGTGAATTTTTTAAATCAAAGTGGTTCAAGGCAATTGAGAGGAAGTCCATTAAATATGTATTGCCTTACTCGTTTGTTTCTATTAGTTGTAAGTTATTTTGCAACACACAAAAAACACTCACAAAAGTCAATCACGCACAGTAAAACTATCTTGGGCAAAAGAGTGAAGTTCATGCTTACGTGAATGAGCAACTACTAATTCTCCACTAAATTAGATACCACAGAGAAAGTCATTCACTAAATGTTCTTCCCAACTTTGGTCAGGCTTGGTCACCAGAAAGGAATACATGTATACTTAAACAGTGAATTGTGCAGATGGTGATCTGGTACTTGGGATACTCTAGATGGCATAACCATTACAGTATATCAGACAAACAAATGAATGAAAGTTAAGAGATTGAAGGGCTGGGCAATAAGAAGCATAAAAATGACAGTGCCTGTCAAAGAAATGCTGATGACAATTATACAAAAGCTATTCAAAGTAATTTTTCATTTTCAGAGCTGTAAAACACAGAATGTTCTAAATAATTCTCATTGCTGACATTTAAAATATATATACAAGCCATAACTCTACTCCGCTCATAAAGAACATGCCAAACAAAATCACAATCTTCATGTTACAGTTATAGAGTATACTTTTAAAGGAAAATTATGAACCTACCATGACATCATAGGATAATTTATCAGGCAACGTGGTAAGCCTGTTTTCAAGTGCTTCATAATCACTTTCCACTTTTTCCCTGTGGGGAAAATAGAAGTCGTGTAAATGTAAAAAATAGGATGCCGTACTTACCTAAGAAACTCGAAGCAACAATTATAAGTAGAAAAACATGCAGCAGTTTACCCTCCCTTTTTTTCTTTAAATGGCATGCGGAGATGAGTGAAAGACCTTTAGATAAGATTCCACCACAAACACATAAAATAGAAACACAAGTTATTTTCATGTAACAACTGTCTGATGCCATCAATATCCACCCATTACATTCAGGCTCTAAATGGAGGTCTATGGGCTTCTAATCACTAATCATGGCATCACAATTCCCCAATATGCCGGCGATACACACCCCTCCCTATGTTAAAGTTTCCTAAACTACAGGCATCCAATGTCTTAAACACTGCAGGCACATCATTTCAACCTAGAAGTCAAGCACCTACCTTAAGTCCAAGCCCATAACATCAGAATGCCACTTATTTTCCAAGGCCAGCAACCAACAACTAGTCTAAACCTCGCCAACTGACCTGGACTACTTTAAAACCCAACTTTCACAAATTGCCAAGTAACTCGACTTCACACTGGGACAAAAACTTCACCCTCAAATAACACTCTGCCAAAAAACCAAGATGGCCTGGCACCAGCTTTAACAAAGAACGTAAGACCATTGATCCAAGAAAGCAACAACAGAGTCGCTGCTCAAGGCATCTTATGAATGCACTTGAAAAGTAGACAAACTGTGCTCCATGGCCTCCGAGACTCCGCACTAACGCCCTTTACAGGCAACCTACAAGCTGTAGCTCATTTCTTTCATGGCCTGACGAAACACGACCATATTCTTTTCATTCTGAGAAATTCCACCGGCATTAACAAAACATGACCAGAAATATCATTCGTAAACTTGTTTTAAAGGGAAAACAAAGGAAATAAGAGGCAGTATTAGCAAATAGGCTACCATACACATGAGAGCAAAAATTGGCCCAGCACCTTTCAGGATTTCACCCCTCCTCCTGTGTTGTGTGCCCATCATGCACCATGGAGTACAGTTAGATTCGTTGATTATCAAAGCATTAAGGGGATCCTAGGAGTAATAGTAAACAAGCATTTACAATGCAATGGTCTCGTCTTTGTTAAAATTAGAGCTATTGGCATTGCAAATGTCATTTTTTTTCATTTATTGTTTTTTTTTTTTAAACCAATACATATATGGTATTGCCATTTACAATGGCAATAGGTAAGCATTAGAGAGTAGTAGAGAGTATTAGCAGTGATTAATAGTTAGTAGAGTGAGTAGTTGATTAATAGAGCCCCCCACACATACAGAGCCCCACACACACACAGAGCCCCACACACAGAGCCCCGCCCACACACACAGAGCCCCACACACAGAGCCCCACACACACACACAGAGCCCCACACACACACACAGAGCCACACACACACACACAGAGCCCCACACACACACACAGAGCCCCACACACACACACAGAGCCCCACACACACACACAGAGCCACACACACACACACAGAGCCCCACACACACACACAGAGCCCCACACACACACACAGAGCCCCACACACACACACAGAGCCCCACACACACAGAGCCCCACACACACAGAGCCCCACACACACAGAGCCACACACACACACACAGAGCCACACACACACACACAGAGCCACACACACACACACAGAGCCACACACACACACACAGAGCCACACACACACACACAGAGCCACACACAGAGCCACACAGAGCCACACACAGAGCCACAGAGCCCCACACACACACACAGAGCCACACACACACACACACAGAGCCACACACACACACACACACACACCGAGCCCCACACACACACAGAGCCACACACACACACCGAGCCCCCCACACACACAGAGCCACACACACACACAGAGCCCCACACACACACAGAGCCCCACACACACACAGAGCCCCACACACACAGAGCCCCACACACACAGAGCCACACACACACAGAGCCCCCCACACACACAGAGCCCCCCACACACACAGAGCCCCCCACACACACAGAGCCCCCCACACACACAGAGCCACACACACAGCCCCACACACACACACAGAGCCCCACACACACACACAGAGCCCCACACACACACACAGAGCCCCACACACACACACAGAGCCCCACACACACACACAGAGCCCCACACACACACACAGAGCCCCACACACACACACAGAGCCCCACACACACACACACACACAGAGCCCCACACACACACACACACACAGAGCCCCACACACACACACACACACAGAGCCCCACACACACACACACAGAGCCCCACACACACACACAGAGCCCCCCACACACACACACACAGAGCCACACACACAGAGCCCCCCACACACACACACAGAGCCCCCCACACACACACACAGAGCCCCCCACACACAGAGCCCCCCACACACACACAGAGCCCCCCACACACACACAGAGACACACACACACAGAGCCCCACACACACACACAGAGCCCCACACACACACACAGAGCCCCCCACACACACACAGAGCCCCCCCCACACACACACACAGAGCCCCACACACACAGAGCCCCACACACACAGAGCCCCACACACACAGAGACACACACACACAGAGACACACACACACACACAGAGCCCCACACACACACACACACAGAGCCACACACACACACACAGAGCCACACACACACACACAGAGCCACACACAGAGCCACACAGAGCCACACACAGAGCCACAAACACACACACACACAGAGCCACACACAGAGCCACACACACACAGAGCCACACACACACAGAGCCACACACACACAGAGCCACACACACACAGAGCCACACACACACAGAGCCACACACACACAGAGCCACACACACACACAGAGCCACACACACACACAGAGCCACACACACACACAGAGCCACACACACACACAGAGCCACACACACACACAGAGCCACACACACACAGAGCCACACACACACAGAGCCACACACACACAGAGCCACACACACACAGAGCCACACACACACAGAGCCACACACACACACAGAGCCACACACACACACAGAGCCACACACACACACAGAGCCACACACACACACAGAGCCACACACACACACAGAGCCACACACACACACAGAGCCACACACACACACAGAGCCACACACACACACAGAGCCACACACACACAGAGCCACACACACACAGAGCCACACACACACACAGAGCCAGCCACACACACAGAGCCACACACACACAGAGCCACACACACACAGAGCCACACACACACAGAGCCACACACACACAGAGCCACACACACACAGAGCCACACACACACAGAGCCACACACACACAGAGCCACACACACACAGAGCCACACACACACAGAGCCACACACACACAGAGCCACACACACACAGAGCCACACACACACAGAGCCACACACACACAGAGCCACACACACACACAGAGCCACACACACACAGAAACACACACACACACAGACACACACAGAGACACACACAGAGACACACACAGAGACACACACAAACATGCATACCCACACACAGAGCCAATACAGTTGGTACAGTGCCATTTGTGAAATGTGGAGGGTTACCATTGCCTGCTGGATGCCCGATGGCTTCAGAAAACAAATACATGATTATTGTGGTTGACCATATTGCCAGGCATCCTAAGGCAGTGATCCCAAGGACACTACAGACCTGTTGTAGCGAAGGGTCTGATTGGTATCTTCATCAGTTGGCTTCTCTAAAGGCACCATTTTGGACAGGTGAGTCAACTTCAAATCCACATACTTGAAGGTGATATGGGACAAATGTGCAATAACCCTGATTTAGCTTGTTCACACCACAACCAGATTAATAGAATGTTTGAGCACTTAATCACTACACTCAAAGGATTGACAAGCACCTTGGAACCACCGCTGAGGAGGAGCTGTTTTATCTTCTTTCCATACCTGCTTTTTCACTAAGAAGGAGGAGTTGAAGCACGGGACAGTGTTTAAATCTCCTGAAATTCTTTTTGACTTCCTTCTCTCCTGACTTCTTCTTATAGTGAACAAATGATTTGAAGGGAGGCCAAGGTCTCTCGCTGATGAAGTAGTAGACCACGTTCTGGGTTTCTTGACGATGATAGCCCATTTTATGAACAAGTCAAACTCACCAGTGTATGGCGACAACACTTCTTAAAGTTGATTTGTTGTATGGCGACAACACTTCTTAAAGTTGATTTGTTACTAAACGTTAAATCTCAAAGGGCACCGGACTGCCACGATGTGCTCATCTCTAAGCGGACAAACTGGAATAGGCATAGGGCAAAACTCTCCTTTGAGAAGATCAGGGACATCAAATATTTGATTAAAACAGGAGCCATATGAGAATCAATCATGCTTTCCAGATGAATCAGCTCAAGTTATAGCTCCACAAAGTTGATATCATAACAATCCCTCTAAAAACAAAATAAGGAGAAGGGCAAATGTGTGCATGTCCCTTACCTTCTTCAAGAGAGACCGTGCCGAGCCCTTGGTGTTGCCTGCGGGGGTGTAGGAGGAGCGGGAGGACGCGTCCGAGCGGGTGGAGAGGCGGTAGCGGGCCGACGCGCCGCCCTCGTACTCCGGGTAGCCAGTGTCGTCTGTCACGGTGGAGCAGATGTCGTCCCACTCGTCGTCACTGCCCTGGCTGGTTTGGTAGGGGGCTCCGTGCTGGGGCCCAGGTGGGTAGGACTGCGAGAGCCGCTGCTGCATCAGCGCCAGCGCCCCCGGGAGATTCGAGTCCTGCGGGGCCCAGAACGAAGACTGCACCGGCTCCGTGGAGAAGCCGCCCGCTGGCAGGTTGGCATAGCAGGCCGGGTAGAGCGGCTCCGGGGCGGGCGGCGGCAGGGGCGGGCTTGGCCGCCCGCAACACCTCCACGTAGGAGGCCGGGAAGAGGCCGCGGTCGCCGTGGCCGTTGACCCCCTCCAGTCAGCCCTCGATGTCCTGCTCGCTGCAAAGGTTGGCCTACCTCGCTAGTATAATGTGCAAACTGTCCGGCAGTTTCAGTGTTAGGGAAAATATTTCCGAAAGTGGCTCCAATTATAGGGTGGGGGTCAGAGTTAGATAAAATAAAGTCTTAAAAAAACAAAAGCGTGCCTTTCATTGCTATCCATGTAGACTCCAAACAGACTGTCATGAAAAAACACATTAGGTAAAAACGTGAACAGTGTTTTAAAGTACCAATGCTTAGTACTGCAGGGTGAAACCCGGATTCAGAAGGAAAAGTAGTAAACTTATGCCAATCACGGCCAAAAAGCACCGGGCAAGTATCTTTCAGATGCGAACTTGTAATCCTGAAGAATTTCTTCGAAACATTCCGCATATGCAACCGATTTTAGACATGAAGGGGCCTGGCGGTGGTGCGGCTGCGAGGGGCAGCTGGTGTGAGCAATGTCCCGCTCTCAACACCATCTCCAAACACACGCGGGCCCCAGATTAGAACCCTGGGAGGGGGATGCGCATGGGCGTCCGTTTTAAGCAGGTCCCACTCCTTCAGCAGCAGAGGTTAAAACTACTATCGGGTGGTAGTAGGGTGTAACTGCGGGATCCAACACCGAACGCTGCTGCACCTACATTCATCGCTGGCACGTCTTGATAAGCCTCATGTCTGCTCTTTGGCACACGTGTAGCAGGCTAATGCATTCAAAAATGCTTCTCTGACAGGGCATGTGTGCATTACTCGAGTTAGAGCCCCGCCCCCTGCCTCGAGATGCACTGGCACCAGGCAGCTCCGTGGGGGCTCGGAGCATACATCACACACACAACAGATGCGGCCCGGCACTCCCTGCTGCAGGGACCCGACCACTACGAGAATATCGAACCCATCTTTAAAAAACAGTGCAGGCAAGCGACTAGCAAAGCTTGCGAAAGAGGAGGAAGGCCTTCTACTTTTATGGCTCTGTTCTTATTGGCAGAATAATAAAAAGCAACTACAAGAAATCAAGGTCCAACGTAAAGAAAATACACGCACAGCGGTTACAGGCACCCCCCTACTCCTATCTGTACCGTTAATATAACAAAAAAATCCACAAAGCTTTCTCATCCCCCCACCCCCTCCAAAAAAAAAAAGCACATATTGAATCAATTTATTTTAAAAAAATGTTCAGAGGTCAAAATATGGGCGCGGTTGGAAAACAAAGCTGTCGGGGTGAGGCGGCTGTAAAGTAAAACACATGCCGGCTGGATTTTCGACCACACCAACTGAGCAAGGGGGTGGCCTGGAGGGGAGAGGTTTAGTCGGCCAGAAATCTACACCACGCAGCTAGGTTAAGCGGCTGGCACCACCCCTCCGCTGGATTTGGCAGTCATTCTACTTTCGGATTGGTTTTAAATTTAATCCTCAGGGACAATCACGAAGAAGAGCCGCACCATAGCTAGTTGCAATCAATGGGTACCAGCCTTTTCCTCTAATGGAGCAATAGGATTGGCCAATACATGGACATTTCCGGCTTTGTTTTAGGACTGTAACTAAAAGGATATGAAGTGTAGACATAAAGAAGGGACTACATCGTGACCTGCTGGTTATTTCCATGGCAATGCGTGTCTTTGATGTGTCTTTCATCAAACGCACTAGTAACAGAGTAAACAAGCCCCGTACTTTTCAGATTGGGGGGCGTGTTTTGGTCCGATGACGTCACGGAGAGAAAGGACATAAAAAAACACGCCCCTCAATCTGAAAAGGACAGGGCTTAAATGGACAGACGCCGCTCTTCTCCAATGGCTGGCCTCCGTTTAGGAAGCCAGCCAATGGAGAAGAGGGACGGGTAGGGGCGGGTTCAAGCCCCACCACTAGAAAGCATAAAATCTCGGCAGCGAGACTGCACAAGCGCAGCCTTCGCTAGCCGAGACCTAAAAAGGACCTACGTTTTCTTGTCTCAATAAGTGAGAGGGTCCCTTATGGCTTAAATAATAAATCATCTGAAGAGATTTGCGATTACAGGTAGTAACTTTTCCTTCTCTTCCAGTAGATCCTCATCAAAGGTCATAAGCACTAAATAGAATAGGAAGCCCATCCTACTAGAAAAGACGGACAAGAAATACTAAAACTGCATAAATCAGCACTCAAACATATTCCTCCAAAACCTGACCTACTTGGGCCTTCTCTCTGGTTGCGCAATCCAGACAGTAGTGTCACACAAATGTAATCCTGTAGCAGCTTTAAGTATGTCAGGAAAAGGATATTTCGCAACTGGACCACAGTAACAGCTTTTTCTTGTGTAAATATGCTTTAGATTTACCAGGAAGTGGTTGGTTTGCTAATTGGTGAGAAAGTAAAGTACAGGCTGCAGCACCCAGACGGTGGGCCTTAAGATAAGCTCCTGGTCCTTGCTCCCTGCTTCAGTGGCATTTGGGGAACTCAGCTGGAGTCCCTCGGCCAAGGGGAGCCATATATATCCAGGTGCCCAGTCGTGCCTGCGACAAGTGACACAGACAGCCGCGCCTCGCTATTGAAAGACCCCGGGCCGGGGAGCGAGTGTACAGTGAGGACGACCAACACTTGGGGGAGCTTTTCTTTCTGCGAATCGGAGGACAGACAGGATGGCTGACATCGCGCTGCCCCAACAACTAGAAGCAGCGTAGTGACCTGGGACGAGCTGGAGGCGGCGTCGAGGCCCTGTTCTGCCCCGTAGCCCAAGACGGGATCAGAAGGCAACGGTCACCCTCGTGGACTGAATGCGCCAATGGCCCCCCTCTTGTGAAACGCCTCCCCTACAACTAACCTGGTAGGCGCTGCCACTCGTAAGGCTCAGGCACCGCTGATTCCCCCCCCCATACACACAAAAACACGATACACAGCAGGAAAGAGAGGCACCGGACCCTCTGAGAAGGGTTGAGAATAGAGGAGGGGATGGTCACACCAGTTTGTCTTGACTCAACGTCCTGGACCCAAAAGGCCCCCCACCCCGACAGAGAGACTCTTCCCTCCCCAAATGAGGGCCTACACACAGCCACCTAGAAAGAATAGGAGAACAGGACCGGCAGTTGAGGGCTGGTCTTCACTGAGAAGACCAGGATATAGTCTACAGACCATGCATCTGTTCCCAATAACTCAAAGGACTGGCAAGGGTGAAACATGGGGTACAGGGGGGAAAACTGCCAGGCTAGTAGCCTGCAAGTTTTCATTCCCGGACTGTCACTAACTCCGAGTTGGAAAGGCAAAGGATAATGACCCTAAATTCCCTAAACAGGAGTAAATGGACAAATACACGAAGGTGGTCATTCCCCAAGCTGAACAGGAGGAAAGACCCTCAATTGCCCAAACAGGTGGAATGGACAAATCCACAAAGGTGGCCACTCACTAGGCTGAACAGGAGGAAAGGCCGAAGCTTAAGCACAACTCAGAGGCCATATGCGCCTCTATGAAAGCCCTGGAAGGAAGAATTGGTAAAGTTTGGCCTGAGGTTACACTATTCTGCCAAGCCTTCCGGAATGTCTGACAGGGTCACCCAAGCAGAAAACCAAATATATGATGTTGAATATATTACAAAGCCTCCACAAGGAAGTCCAGGAACTACCTACTACCCTGAAGGAAGTCGCATGGAGTGTGAACGACGCTGAAAATTGCGCGAGGAGGAACAACCTGTGCTCTGTGGGTTTTACAGAGGGTGTAGAGGCCCCAAATATGGTAGCGTTCCTAAACCAGCGTTTGTGTGCATCCCTTCCAGAGGCCCACTTCTCGTCCCCCAGACCAGTGATCACCCATTTCTTGAACTACCAGGGCGAGACGAGATATTGAAAAAGGCACAACGAATTGGAGAGATCCAACATGAACATTCCAAAATTATGATATTCCCGGACTATTTTCGCGAGGTACATAGACCGAGGAGGACATTTGATTCGGTCAAAACAAAACTAAACGCCCTACATTTACCATATAGATTATTCCCTGCAAAACTTAAAGTCCTTTATGAAGGAACAAACACGCTTCTTGCAAACTCCAGAGGAATCTTAGACCTGGCTAGAGGAACGTCGACCCCTCCGGATACAGAGCAGAGGGGGGAAGTTCATGCAGGGCCCTGCAGGAGGGAGTTAAACCCAAAGTCCAAGGAAATGGGAGGAGACACTGCACTGACATGGGAGCTACAAGCACCAAGGGACGCCTTTCCCTACCAGACTGCGAACAGCGAGATGCGGCTACTCATCGGACACTGAAGGGGAACAGATTCTGAACACGAAAAAGACCAAGAATGATAAAAACACAGGAAGCAGACATTCCGGACTTGTCGGAACATGATCGCTCTACCAACTCTGAGAAGGATCAACCGCTCATGGTAGAATTTGCCAACATGGAGAGGGGTGCTACGATAAGTGTTCCCCCACATCCTCGCTGAGATGCTGCGCAAGATGAGAGATGAATGACCTATTGAATGTGCCTGATGGAGAGGGGGAGAGGGTGAATCATGAGTCGCTCCCCCCCCCCCTCTCCCCCCCAGGGACCACACCGCTAGAGCCTGAGGGAGTGTTTCTATTTTATGTTAGTTTCTTTTCCCACAGGCTTAAGACTGCTTGATCAGTGAGCACTTGTGGTGTTTGACTTAAGTGTGGGTGTTTGCCACGGGAGGGAGTGGATTACAGACCTCTTAGGCCCTCCTGCGACAGTTGTCACTTAGACAAAAGGGGAAATGTGCGAGGAGGGTGGAGAGGGAATTGAATAAGTTCTGTAGTGGGATGGGGGGTTTATCTGGTGTGGCGTAGTGAGATAGGCAGACACTGGGACCGGGATTTCCATAAATGCCGGTCAAACTTTATTACATAACATAGATGTGTGGGGTGGAAACCCGAGGTGACCATAGATGTTCTATAGTGAAGTGGAATGTAAACCGTCTAGGGAATAAGGTCAAAAGGGGGTTGGTGGCCACGTGCCTGAGGAGACTCAAACAAGATGTGGATCTGGTGCAATTGACAAACTTACGAGGTTCCTCATGTAAATATTTAGGTACAGGGTGCCTACAAAACACTGCTGATTGCTGGCTCCACCACGGGCTCCCAAGGGTGGCAATATTGATAAGTAAAACACCTCCTTTCATGGTCATTAAACCTTGGATTGACCTTAGAGGGGCATATGCAGCGGTTAAGGGGATATGGGGACAGAAAGGCATAACCCTGATCAGTGTCTATGCTCCCCCGAGACTGCAGAAACTCTGGATAGAGTAGGTGAACTAATTTTAGTGGCAGGTTCCTCCGTGCATATTATAGGGGGAGACTTCAATGATGTGATTAGCCGAAGTCTGGACCGCTACAGTCCGGCACCAACGCAACAGAGAATCGCCACTGGCAAAGTTTGTAAACTTTCTGGGATTATCTGACCTCTCGTGACACCGATATCCAGGGGACCATAAATACCCATACTTCACAGGTGCCCACAGGGTATTCTCCAAGCTAGACTACGTCTTTGCAAAAGCAGGAGAGAAAGGTGAGTCTGGCTAGGAGCCTGTCAAACCATTTGCCCCACTGGCTGACGGTCTGAACACAGGCTCATAATTTAGGGGTGAGTTGGAAAATGAATGCCTGGGAACTAAGGGATGAGACAATTGCTTGCGAACTTAGGGTGGACACAGAACTATGCTTTAATGAGAATAAGGATTTGGTTTAATCGGTGGTCACACTACGGTAGGCTTGCAGAACTATGCTAAGAGACAAGCCACAAAACATCATAGCCTATGAGAAAAAAAAAAAAGAAGAAGAGGTGAGGGACTTTGAATCCTTGGAGAGGAAACTCAGAGATCAAGGACAGATCCCTCCATTATATGACAGATAGCGATTACTCACAAAAGAATATCAACCCTTGGCACAACACGAAGCGAAAATCCTGATTCTAGCTACACAACACCGCCTATACGATAGAGGTGATAACACTTCCAAATTGCTGGCATGGTTGGGCAGGAAGAAGCATGCAGGATACACACTATACAAGGTGGGAACGAGTCCTATGTAACGGCACAAGAGTTAGCCAATGAAGTTGCACAATACCATGCAGAATTCTACCAAGCTCGCCCCACTAGCTGAGACATCCCAAATAGTAACTTATCTTGAAGGAGTGACAGTCCCCACCCTGCACCTAGATAACAGTCTGGCCCTGGAGGAATATGAGACTTTCTCTGAGGTGATGATTGCCATAGGCAAACTAAGAACAGGGTAAATCCCAGGTCTCAATGAGATCCCCATGGAGTTCTTTGAGAAACGCTGGGGTTCTAGGCCCACACCTACTTAAAATGTGCATAGAGTTAAAGGCAGAAGGAAGCCTCCCAAGAGATCGCTACAGCACTACACTGGTGGTAATTCATTAAGCTGAACAGCCCGCCACAGACTGTAGGTCCTACCGACCAATATCACGGCTGAACATCGAGACTAAGATCCTGGCAACGATACTGACCACAAAACTAATACCTGTGATCAACTTCCTAATCCACAAAGACAAATTATTTTTATCAGGTTTTATGCCGAACACGTCGACCAAATTTAACCTTTGTGGGCTCTATAATTGGCTATAAATGGCACACACAAGGGAATACTATTCTATATTTTCGCCTCTTGATGCAGAGAAAGTGTTTCACACCGTTCACTGGCCAGTACTAACACACACCCTGCAACAATTTGGGTTTGGACCCAAATTCATGGCTTGGAGAGCACTGCTCTAAACTAACACTGTAGCTAGAGTTAGGGTGAATGGGGTGACATCGGAGAAGTTTCCAATAGGTAGAGGTACAAAAAAGAATGTCCCCCTGTCTCCCCTGCTGTTTGCCCTCACACTGGAGCCATTGGTGTACATGGTGTGGACATACCCAGATGTGGTAGGCTTTCGAGTTGAGGAAAATGCAAAAGAGGATGATCGGATCTCGCTCTATGCAGAGGAAATTCTATTATATATCACACGACCCAATATAACATTACAAGCATATTCCGAATCTTCGAGCAATATGGTGTGCACGCTGGCTGCAAGTTAGACAGACAAATCCAGCCTATATCCAGCAGGGGGGCTGCTTGAAACACAAGATCTCCCTGGACACCTGGACGCATTGATAGGCAGGGGTTCCAATATTGGGACTTTATGTGACCTCTGATAGGGACATGAGTCTACAAAGAAATATCCGAAGAATATTCACAGACTAACACAGAGATCTGGAAAGATGGAGATCCTAGCCCCTAACGCTGCTGGGGAGGACAGTTATGTACAAGATATAAGAAGGTAACCCCCTTCCCAGGCTACCATATATTATTTGGTATACATAGCACAAGTTCCCTGAGGCGATATTTGTTGAAATAGAGAGTGTGGTCTGGATGCTCCTATGGGATGGAGGGCATCCAAGAGTGGCGATGCGGACTTGACAGTGTATTCAATATAACACGTGAATAGCACTCCCAGATATACGGGCATACTGCTGTGCAGCATACGCCATAGCAATTTTTTGGATACATGCTACAGGTGATAACCTCACATATGTGCTGGAAAGAGCCCAATTCCAATCCGCCTCATATCTACATTACTTTTATGGAGGGAAAGGCTCTAGAAAGTTGTTGCCAGCAACACTGGAGAAGATACATGGGGCCACCCAGTCTTTGGCAAGAAGAGTCCATGACTGTGTTGAGACATGTTGAAAGAAATGTACTCCCTTCAGATGACAACAGCAAGGAAACCATTGTATCACTGACAGTGACAATGTTAGCTTGTTATTCCAGGCACATGCAAACAGAATCCATTGGTTCTCCAGGCACTGCTGCAACAATCTCATGTGAAGCCGGGTATGAGTAACCAGAAAAGATAAGGAAGCAATTAATCCCAATAGAGAGGATAGCTATCATGTCAGGTGATGGCTTTGTAACAGATTGAGACACCTCAGACTGATAGATGCAAGCCTCTCTTCCGTAGGATATGTTCTTGTGACCTGGATCTCTAAGATCTGGTGTAAATATTGAATCCTTTGAACCAGATTGGCGGTCTACTTCTTTATGACGGAATAAAGACTGGGACGGTATAGGAAGTCTGAAACTTAATGGAAATGACAAAGCTTTTTCTGAAGTTGCACCAGTTGTCTATAAGAAAGACAATGATGTTCTGCCTTCTGAGATGTGCTCCAACAAGAGCCATACATTTTGAGAAAGTTTGTGAAACCGAAGCAGACTTCAGCCCGAAAGGGAGGCCGTGAACTGAAAGTAATTTTCTGCCTAGAACAAACCTCAACATTTCTTTTTTAAAGGGGATGTGAAAATAGGCATCCAATAGACCTATGAAACGCATCTACTCATCTTGAAAACTGAGTCGAGGTTCAATGTATGACCAACATCCTGAACTTCTCCCTCTTTACCCATTAATTTTGTAGCCCTGATGTAGAGTATGGGTCTGAACTCTTGAGATTTGGATCTTTTGTTTGGACAAGAAATGAACGTGGATAAATTACTGTTCCTGTTTCATGATAAGGGACCTACGCAGCTACATGTTTCTCTAGTGAGTTGTTCAATTGCTTTCAGAATAATGCTTGGTAATGTGAAGAGGAATTCTTGGGTGGCACAACAGGAGGAGCAGATTTGAAGCTCAATGTAAATTCATTCAGAACCGTATTCAAGACCCATTGGTCTTTTGTGATCTTTTGCTATTCTACTAGATGGTTTACAATATTTCTCACACCTCACTAACGGAAGAAGAGTAGGTAGAAGTCACCACTTAGGAGGTGGCTTCCCTGTGACCACAGATCGCTCAAGTCTGACTCTTCCTTTCAAAGGTTTTCTCTTATTGCAGGACTACCTCTGAAGGTGCTGCTATTCTTGATGCCCCCATTGAGAGGTTTGACACTACTGTGGAAATTAGGGGCACCACGTGGCAATGTACAATGAGTAATTTATCGATTGTGATACTCCCACAGAAGACCAAGGACATTCCTTAACTTTGAGAAGGCTGTTGTACTTAGTCTTACTGCTGGAGAATCAGTAAACTCTACTACATCTGTTACGCAGGACACCGCAAGGCTACAGGATCAACATTCTGAAGCCCCAATTCCTGCAACAGAGAAGAAGAGTAAACCATATTGCAGATACAGAGTTTGTACACAGTAAGAAAAGAGGCAGGAGACTTGGTACTACTGTTCCCAGTTCACCTCAAAGCCAGGCTTGAGCATTTGACCTGCTTCACTTTAGACAATACAAAAGTGACGTTCTGGCAAAAAAAATGGAATTAGAGCAGTCAGTTTAAGTGTCTCCAACCTTTCATAATGTTCCATCTCAGCAGGAAAATCGTAATAGTCCACACCTGAAGAATTACCATTATACAGATGCGTTTTTCTTACTAAAATAGATCTGAGCTACTGTGGCTTTAATGATTACAGTGAACATGTGAACTGCGTGCCACCTTCATACTCCATTGAAACGCAACAGATGTTCCATTCCCCATATTACAAGCCATTACAGCCAAAGCACTGCACTGCACATAACGGTATAATGAACTTGTGACACATTTTAACAGAGTAACCTCTATGCCAGGGGTGCTGTATATCTCCAGCTACCTCTGAGTAGCTCACCTGTGTGCAGCCCAGCTTATTAAATTCTAAAGCTTTCGCTTGGTTGAATTAATATACATATAACAGAATTAAAGTTATACAATACTAATCATATTAGTAGCTCTCAATGTGTTTCATTGAACATAAGTAGTTCTCAGTACAGAAAAGGTTGGAGACACCTTGCCAAACCCTCAGGCCCTCAGTCTTTCTGAAAATTATGGTTATGGAACTTGAGTCTGGGTCTGGATTTTTACCACAGATTGCAAATGTATGCGGTGCCGCTTCGCAGAGAGGTTCTGTGCTGTTCTGCTCCGTGGTGCCGTGCTAACTTTGTTGGGAGTGAGGAGAAAGGTGGACATTACAACAGGCTTACCAGAGGGAGCCCGCAACGCTGCCAACCCACCACGAGGACTACGTGTCCCAGAAGACCTGCGAACCCTCACCTGAGGCCAATTAGACTCCTCCCACTCCCCTATAAGATTGATTACAACATCCGCTTCGCGGGAGCGTGCCGGGAGAAGCCCGGGACAAGGGCGGGACCGTCAACGGCTGTCCGAGGCCGGTAAAGGCCAGGCAGGGCCACCCCCCTTCTTTTTTAGTTTTAGGAAGTGAGTCATTGTCGTACTTACTAGCACATGTTCATCTTACTTTCACACTGTTTATTTTAGACGTTGGCTGTGAGAATCTATACTGTTCCAAACTAGTTCTTTATTACTCACGGTACGTTTAGTAATGGCGTTCCGCTTAAGGAATGGGAGGAAGATCGCACAGGGCAGTGTTGGGGGCTCTGTGTCGGGTACTCTCGACCAGTTTATTACCAAGGCGGCTAATGTTCTTGAACATGAAATTGCACTCACCGAAAAAAGGTTGTCCCTAGAGTTATTGTCAAAGCGATCTTCATTGGGTACATTCATGGCAGCTGTATCCCCAGCGCAGCAGCGGGAAGATAGCGGCCGGGGCCCAAGCATGGAGAAGGAGGGTGCAGATAAGTATCATTAGCACCTCACTGGACTCAACCTCAGATAGTATATCTATATTGGGGACCAGACAACCCATACCTACCTCTACCACCATCCCTAATCCGCCCCACGAATTTGTACCACCTGCTCCAAATATGGGAAAGGTCAATAAGTCTAAATCTACTGTTGGTAAAAGAAAGCGCGGGGGAGGGATCCAAAAGGGCAGATGTGCTAAAGTTATAAAAATCACCACTCCTACCCAACAAACTTTGCCTATAGTAGAACATCAAACGCTTACAAACCATCCCAGAAATAGGTCTACTAAGCATACACCCTGCCAGCCCGTAGCTAACCAACTTCCCAAAGGCATTTTGGAAACACTGGAACATCTATTAAAATCTCTAATGTTACCATTAATTGAGAGGGTTAAAAAAAATTTGTGAGAATGTTGGGAAATTGGAAAGTGCTGTATTGGCCAACTCGGCACTATTGGAAAAAGTTGTAGAATCCTTTCCCTTGAGAGTGGCTGTGGACCCCAAGAGCACCCCCAAAAGTTACCTCTGACGCTACTCCAACTAGCCATAATGCCCAACACCACCCCATTGTCACTGCTAAAGGTACAGCAAATACATCTGTTATTGATTACGTTAGGGAGGAAGCCAAAACACTAGCCAGAGATGGTAGTACGATGTCAGAAATTATAGATCATATCGCAGAACCAATAAATAGAGGGCACAACACTCCTTGGAAGGAGGGCAAGCTATTGAAGCCCCCCTGTATCAATTTACCTCCAGAGTCAGCTCCATACACGGTAATCATGGCTGGCGTTCCAGGGATCCAACATGATAAGACAGAGTCGCACAGAGAGCTTAAGAATAAGGTTATTTTTTGGCTCAATGGAAACAGATCGCTCCCATCCCACATGAACGCAGAAATTCTGTTTGTAAGAAGGGGGAGCTGGTTGGGCAGTAGAACTAAGGACTTGGAGGGCGACTGCATAATCATAAATGTTAGGGATCCTAGAGTGGTAAGGTACATTTGTCATGACTTCGGGAACCAGGGTGCCAGTGGAATCAAATCTCTTGATTTGTGTTACTTTTACCCCAACCTCCTTTGTGGAGTGACCCCTGTCCAGTACGATAGACGCCCTTCCAGTTCATTCAGACAAGAGTTCCGCCTCTTCCTGATTAATCGCTACGAGCCACTATGTAGCCTGGAGGGGGTGGACTGACTGGGTTCTAGCCTAAGGGGTACTAGTCTAGCTTGGCACAAGAAAAAAGGCTGTATTGCTCGGGTGGTGAAAATAACCAGCAGCTGCTCAAAGGGGGGGGATACCTGGTGTAGGTTGTGTGGTCCCAAGCATAGTCCCCTCTCCCCATCCCTTGTCTCAAATAAGATATGGCGCTTTACCTGGTTTTGTTTCTTTAGAGAGTGCCCATGTCCTAGACCCGCCTTGTAACAAGCCCTCGAACCAAGTGGTAGTGGCATATGTGGGGGAGAACCAGATGGAAAAAGGAGAGCATAAGATTATGGCTCCCAGGCCCTTCGATATAGGGTGCCCAAAACAAGGAAACTTCTGAGGCACGGACCCCCAATTGGCCATGCCTCCCCCCCAAATGCCCATAGTAAGTGAAATATACCCGCTCACTTTAGTTTCCTGGAACATAGCAGGTTTAAGAAATAAAACTTTTATAGCAGAGTGGTCAGACCTGGTGGAGAAATACGACATGCTGGCCTTCCAGGAGACATGGGCAGTGGACCCTATTTACCAACCTGGGTACTTAAACTTCTACAAAGCAGCAGTTAGAGGAGTTAAAGGTAGACCCTCAGGAGGCCTTTGTATATGGGTCAGACAATCAATCAACTGTAGTCCCACCGAACTTGTTGTTGACAGCCCGGATCTCCTAGCCATAAACCTGCAATTGCCAGACCGCCCAGATATCCTAATCGTAAATGTGTACAATAGAGGACAGCCCGGCGGTCGGGGCACTGTACTTTTCTAAAACGAGATAGTTTTTTGGACTCAGTTAGGCCAGACTCCAACATAATAATTGCAGGGCATCTAAATTGCTCGTTTGAGCCTCTAAACGCTGATGAGGAAACACTTCTGTCAGACGAGGATGCTCAATAGAACATCCCATCTCTTGATCTTACACCCATTAAGAAATGGACTGAATCTGCCTTACAGTGGATGGGCCTCTGCTTAGAGCGCGGCTTCAGGGCGGCAAATGGACGGACTGTGTCTGACAAAATGGGCAGGGCATCCTTTGACAACGGCTTATCTAAAAGCCGAATAGACTATGGTCTATCTTAGTGGATATGGTGATTTTGGATCGCCCTGAGTGACCATAATCCCCTTGTAGTGAGCCTACACCTACGTAGTGACTGTAGGCGCAGCAAACCAGTAGAGCCAGTCACCGGTGATGCTTTGCTTACAAATGATTCATGCAGGGTGAGATGGGCAAGGATTGTTTTAGACCCCGGGGCACTAGAAGAGATTACTTCAAAAGTCACACAGACCCTGGGAGTTTTGCGCTCTCTTCCAACACAGGAAGACATCAATAGGGAGATAACCAAACTGCATGCAGCCTTATTTAATGGCCTAAAATCTTACTTTTCCAAATCTTGCAAACCAAAGAATCCAACCGGGCAACCAAAGCGTAAACTCTGGTACAACAAATCGTGCCGGGAATCCTATGGTAAATTGGCCTCAGCCAATAAATCTAAAATTATGGTTGATATTAGAAAAGCCAGGCTTAACTATTGTAAAGCCAGGACACAGGCCAAACAAGATTGGGATAACCAACATTGGCAAGATCTTCTTGTTGCCAGCAAGTTAAAAAATCTGACTAAGTTCTGGCACATAGTTAAATGGGGCAACACATATGACAAGCAGGTTCCCACAAACCATGTTTCGGCAGAGATCTGGATTGAGCATTTTGAATCCCAGTTTTCCGGGCTGAATCTGACTGATGAAATTCTCCCCCATGATTTCAGTCCCACGCCCACCACACACAACATAACATTCGACTGCAAAGAAGTTGAGGCCGCATTGAGTAAGATCCCCTGTGGAAAGGCCCCGGGCATTGACTGCATCCCGGCAGATCTCTTTAAACACGACCAAACTAACTGGGTACCCTATATTGTATTCTTGGGCAATGCAATCGCCAAGGGGGCTGATATCCCAGAGTATTGGCGTGGAGCCGAGATACTGCCAATATACAAGAAGGGAGATCATTTAAGCCCGGGGAACTATCGTCCAATAAGCTTGATCGACTCCATCCAAAAAATCGTTGCTAGGATGGTCCTGGCAGGAATTCAGAGTTGGATTGAGCTGGAGGACATATTATCTTCCCTTCAGGCTGGTTTTAGATCCTGCATTAGCACCATCGAGCAGGTCCTAAGGTTCCAATTGATTTATTGGAAAGTAGTAAGCTTAGGTGGTGGCACCCTATATGCCGCTTTTGTTGACCTTAGGTCAGCATTCAACTTAGTTCCTAGGGTCAAATTGTGGGGGGTTTTGAGAAGCATGGGGATGCCCCCGGAGCTTCTGAATATGGTTATTAAGTTTCATGTGGCAAATTTCTCACAAGTTCGCTGGGGCAAGCAAGGGCAGGTCACAAACAGATTCGTAGTGTCACGGGGTGTCAGGCAAGGGTGCGTCCTAGCGCCAACCCTGTTTTTGTTATTCATCAACAGGGTTGTGCAGTACTTTTCAACTTTTCCAACAGACGCCCCTTCCCTGGGTGGCACCAAGTTTCCGCTACTCATGTTTGCGGACGACACCCTTTTACTATCGCAGACACAAGTGGGCCTGCAGGCAGCCCTGACCAAGTTTGAAGAATTTTGCCAAGATCATGACCTCTAGGTCAATGTCACCAAAACTAAGTTTATGATTCTCACCAAAGGTAGGCCAGTGGCTGGTCACGTCATGATGAATAATACAAAGTTAGAGCAGACAAACGTCATGACTTGTTTGGGGATTGTCCTAGAGAGCAAACTGAGTTGGAAGCCCCAAATAGACACCCTATCTCTTAGGTTTGCACAGCTTTCAGGGTGTTTGGTGAAAGAACAGAAAATGTCCCACACCAAAAGGATTGGTCCAGCTTTGAAGATCTACAACTCTAGGATAGGTTCAGCGATCCTGTACGGCACGCACCTCTGGGGTTTTGCGGACCTTTCCCCGTTGGTTAAAATACAAAATAAATTTCTAAGGAATCTTACAGGTCTCCCCTGCTCTAGCCCCATGAAACCGTTGTTAATGGTTTTGGGCTGCCACTCCATAGACGACACTGCTCGTTTCAAACCACTGGCTCTATGGAGGAGGATTTGGACCACCCCCGAACTAGCCCTGTTCGCTAAGGCAATTATGGATGTTAGATCTATTATGGGTTCGGGCAACTTACACTGGTTCAAGCAAGTCAGATTGCTCCTAGAGACCATGGGCCTGGGAAACCTGTGGACTGATCCCGCCAATAATCCCTTTCCACCTAAAAAACTATTTAAAAGTCTATATTGGTCTTCAATAAGCCAGAAACATATTAGACAATTTTTGTCCACCTCTTTGTCTGGTATGTTCCTGGAGCTTAAAGGTGATCCTTCCCTAGAAGACTATTGGGATACCATCACCCGGTCCAGCAACATGAAACTCTATCACCAGCTAAGGGTTGGCAGCCTTCCTATTAGATCATTTACAAAAAATTGGAAGGGCCAGGTGTCTGAATCCTGTCGCTGGTGCACAGACCGTAGGGAATCCATGGAACACATTTTCTTTGAATGCCCGGCCTATGCAGCTCCTAGGGCCAAATGGCTTAAACCCGGCTGCCGAAATATGGGCACAAGGGTAGGGTCTGTTGCTCTGAGAATCTTGAGGTTTGACACGAGTGAACCAATTGTAATTGCTGTTGCAAAATTCCTAGGCTGGGTGTGGATTATTAGGGCCAAGCAGTAAGCAGTGAAGTGAGTCTATCCAGTTTTTTATCTGATTGTTTTGATTGTATTGTTTTATTGGAATAGAAATTTTACCTCTTAAAATGCTAGTACGCCTTTTAAATTGCTCTTATAACTGTATTTTCATCATTTTTATAAATTGTTGTATGCCTTTTTCTATGACGTATTTTACTATGGTATCGTCATTTATGATGAATCAATCGAAATAAAGACAATTGAAATTGAATTGAAATGTATGCCCACATTGTCTGAGGTACAGGTCATAAGACATCCTCAAAGACTCACCACCTCACTACCACACAGTGAAAAGAGTTGCATTTAGTGCAGCAAGTATACTAAAAGTGCAAGAAAGACAAGTATTACTGAGCTTATGCAGACTGCCATGAGGAGACGTTGGTAAAGATTCACCAGAACAATAGCAGTTCTGGCTTAGAGTGAAGCAGAGGCGTGAGGAGATAGTCAAAGCTTAACCTAGACTACTTTTGATAGTAATCTTGTGTAGAAAAAAGGCAGATGGTCAAATTAGTAATGTTACACAGACCACTGCACTCCGCACTACTCACAAAGGTCATACTACGAATACACATCTCTATAACCTCACACTTGGGTCCACCTTTAAACACTCCATGCTTGGGGGTATTTGCGCTACACTGATGTCAGACAACACAAAAGGAAGTTCCCCAGAGCTAGATAGAAGGACCAGATGATGAAGCAAGTTCCCCAGAGCTAGATAGAAAGACCAGATGATGAAGCAAGGGTGAGGGTCCGTTTTTCTACAAACATTTTATCCAACAGTCAAAAGAATAATGCAAAACACAACAATTAAGTGGGGAAGCATCGGGAGTACCTCACTAGAGGAATTGTGGTATCTATGATTTAAGTAATGCTGCAGGTCAATGAGAACCAGTAAACCATTCATTCACCCTACTCACTTCTCCTAACTACATTTATACTGGCAGGTATGAGTGGATTTTCTCTAAGAGAGGAATGGTTTTAACTGCAGCCAAACGCAGTGAATAGGGAGTGACATTTCTGGAAAGTAGACAATTGGGTGAGAATAGGTTGGTGCAGGTTATCTTACACATACAGATTTCCAAACACCTAATGTTGGTTCAAATTACAGATGATCCTCAAATTTCTGTAGAGGAAAGTTTTTGGATCAACAAAATTCCTTCCACCCAGCATTCTCCCACTTCTCAGGATGAAAACTGTACCCTACATGTGGGTAGGACGTTTGGTAGAGATAAAAAATGCAGTACAAATTTGCCGCAAGCATGCAGGCAAGAGGAGACTATCATGAAAGATAAAGATGAGCAGACTTTGAAAACATTTGAGTCACTACAGCATGAACCTCTCGTCACTAGACCACCTACTCTGTGCAGACATGCATCTCATGAAACCATTTTTCATTAGTGGCTCTCGTATGGTCCATGTCGGACCCTGGAGACAAAGGCTGCAATATGTTGAGGGAAGGTTCAAACCGATTAATCACTGCAAGGATCTTCCCATTACCGTCCAGCATTACACTTCATAAGCTAAGCTTTTGTAGATGCTACACAAAAGGGTTCTTCCCATAAAAAGTGAGATTGAAAGAGTTTCTCCAGTGGCTCAAATAAAAGATGAAAAGGCAGCCTCATCCCCTGTGGACCACTGTTGGAAATGGGGGTCTCTAGTTGACGGGTTGTTGCCCTGTTAAAGTAGGGACCATTCTTCCTAGCCCGGATAAGCAAGCTACACTTCCAAAATAACCCCTGCTCAGCCCCTTGGTAGATTGGCACAAGCAGTCAGGCTCATCTCTGAGGCAGTGTGTAAAGCATTTGCACATAACATACAGTACTACAGTGAAAACACTACAAAAGGTCACAACACCAGTTTTAGAGAAATAGCCACCATTTATCTGTGTAAAACAAGATCAAAAGGATAAGAATCCAACATACAGTTATTTAAAATACTCATAAGCAAAAATCAAACTTTAAAAACAGTTCCTTGAAGTCGATAGCTGCATCCGGGGCTATCACGGTGTTGTGAACAAACAAATCGACAGTTCTGCCTGACTGCGGCGTCGCGGGCCAGCTACTGTGTCGGGAAGACCTGCAAAACAGTACCTTTAGAAATGCACAGAGTCAGGGACCTTGTCATGAGCTCCGATGAGTCGGCGTCAGTCCCAGAGGTCGGTGCAGGAGTTGTCGGGCCCTTGAAGTCACAACCCTTGCAGGTGTAACTCCGTCCGGTTTAAGTCGGGATAGCCTGCAGGCGTCGTGGTTGCGGTGCGAAGTGCAGCAGTGCGGTATGCGGTGCCCACAGGTCGCTGCTCAGTGGCTATGTCAGTGAGACCAAGGCTGCGGTACGAAGTGGGGAGGTGCTCGTTGCAGTGCTAACAGTTCACGGTGCAGGCAAGGGCGTCGGTAAGACCAGGGTTGCGATGCGAAGTTTGGCCGTGCGCTCTGCAGGGCCCTCTGCAGTGTCTTCGTGTCACGAAGCCAGCAGCAGCGTTGTTGTTCAATCAATAAGGAGAATTGTAAGCACGCTACTCACCTGTGAGGGTCTCAAGGTGCTGGGGGGGGGGGAGGGGGGTAAGCAGCTCTGTTCAGTCGAAGAGCCAGGTCTTGAGTGTCTTCCTGAAGATGTTCAGGGATGGGGCGCCTCTGATGTTGATCGGGAGCTCATTCCAGGTCTTGGACGCGATGTAGGACAAGGCTCTTCCACCTGTTCTGGCTCTGCATATGCACAGGTTTGGGCGAGGTCGGCTGATCGAAGGTTTCTCTTGGGTAGGTGGAAGGAGATTCTTTCGTTGAGCTATTGGGGTCCTGTGTTGTGGAGACATTTGTAGGCATGGGTGAGTATCTTGAAGGTAACTCTTCTCAACGGAGAGCCAGTGGAGGTTCCGCAGGTGTTGGATGATAGGTTTGTGTCGAGGGATGCAGAGGACGAGTCGGTCTGCAGTGTTCTGTATTGTTTGGAGCTTGAGGGGGTCAGGTTGATTTTTCTTCTGTTGCAGCACAAAACACACATTTCCCAGTGCTGGTAGCAGATGAACTTGAAGTATTTGTTGTTCTTGAGATTTCTTAAAGAGGGGACAAGCTCTACTTCAATCCCTTGGAGAAACTAAGGGAAAACCGATGCAGAAAGTCCAATCCAGCCCTTTCACTGCCCAATACAGAAGCAGCCACTACAGGCCAACACAGGCCAACACAACTTCCCAGCTCTTCTTCTTGGCAGGTTTCTTGATCCAACAGAGTTCTATAGTTCTGGAGTCAGGGTCCCAATATTTATACCACATTTCCCTTTGAAGTTAGTAAAGAAAGTTCCGCTGGCATACGTAAACCAGTTCAGCCTGGCTCAAGCCAGGTTCACCACAGGAGGTGGCGAAAGCTTTGTGACACAGTCCATTCAGGTGCAAGCGACAACTCCTCCCACTACTCTAAATGCAGGCAGGTCTATTCAGCCCGGCTATGAGTCACTCAGGAAAGGCAGGTACAAGCCTTAACACCCCCCCATGCCCCTCAACCCTCCCACCCCCAGTAAGTCAAATTAGTCCAATCATGGGAAGCCAATCACAGCACTTTATAGTAGGAGCACTTGCACTTTAACACTGAACAGCAGTGAGAAAGTGCGCAGAGACACTAAACCAGCAAAAACAAAAAATTACTTAATCTTCCTTTGCTTCTAAAACTCAATATCGGGATGTGGACTTTTCTCGAGACTCTGTAGTGAAAAAAATTCATAAATAGCAAGTGTGCATGTGTGCTCAGGCCTCTATACACATACATACTGCACATATCACTTGAGTGGAATTCTTAGGTGCAGCCCTGGAACTCCTATTAGAAACATCTAACTACCCATTTTGGGAGCAGAAAACCAAGAAAGGAATTAAGTATGCATTTGTATGCAAAAGCATAAAGTGTCAGAAAAAATCACGATGGCCTTCTACCAATGCAAAGGTTGCGCCGTTCCTGCTATCCATAGAGTAGAGCATGGAAACCTGCATGCCTGGTAGCAAAGGGCTAAAAGTCGCACAAGATTCTAAACTTATCATTTGAATTCCTTTTATGTTGAGCAAAATACCTACACAGGGTCTATTCTAAGGGAGTAAACAAGCTGCCAACAGTTTTGAGGAAAGGGGGACAGTTGGATGTATATACACAAACGAAATTTTAAAAAGTGCTTAACAACGTAATTCAATACAATTCCTAGAGTAAAGCACTGTATAGGTTTTGCTCCCAACAGCTGTAAGAATGAATTATGTTCCGATAAATAATTACGTTTTCGCCCCAATCAAGCAAAATCATCGCACCTTCAGTTATCTGGAGACAAAAAACATCATCAACTAATTTACTAACTTTTACTCAACTCACAGACCGCATGTGAATTAAGGCTTGTGTGGGGGAAAAAAACATTTCCATATAAATAACTGCACGACATTCGACAACGGCAAGTCGCATCTGCTATCACAATATCACGCACAGAATCGAACATGTTTTTTACTCACCAGTGCTGGATTTTCTCTTGGCAGCTAGTGACCACCTGTCATTAAAACAGATAACTAATCATGAGAAAACAAGACTATATGCAAAGGTGCAGCATCAATGCATCAAACTAGAACAGTAGCTTTACAGATTTAAACATGATAGCAAGGGAATGTAACCTCTTAAGCAGGACACTTTATCACATCACCCTAATGTTGATTTTTAAGTCTAAACCAGACTCCAGCTTTGTCAATTCATTTTTCGTTTCATCCCTTACTTCGTTTCTTATAGGTGGCGAACAATAAGACAGAAGGCTTACCTTGAATACTGGATTCTGTGGAGAAATAACATTCCAGTAGCATACACTATAATCCTGCTATATCCAAGTAGAAAAATAAGACAGCATTTCATATGCCTCTTGTGGAATGAAGCACGTTGCACGCTTTCATTTGAAATGTCATATGCGCATTCACAATAAAGCTCAAAGTAGCGTCTGATTTTAATTGTACGGCAGCTAAGAACAATTTAGCAGACGTCATTAAGAGACAGGCTAGCGAAACTTCTGTTGAAATATTAGTAACAGGAACGAGCAGAGGAAACCAAATGCTGCTCAATGCGGAGTTTAAGAGTAGTCAGAATAATATATGGCGCCATTTCCTTGTAAACAGACCCAATTCCCGACAGAGAAATATTAGTCATCATATGCTGCATTAAAACAGGTTTTATTTAACAATTTATATAGGAAATTACAATTCTAAAAGAGACCTATAAATTAAACTCTACCCACCACACTAGACAATTTTAAGTGGAGAAGGGACATTTGACGCTGAAATTGTGCAAGGTTGTAACACTGTATTCTGAGATCGGCACTGTCCGTATGGCAAGAACAGTAACTCAAGACCTTTTGTAGGTCGAGCCTGGGCAGCACATGTGCTGCTCTGCAAGGCATGCTGTGTTAGAATATGCACTTAAAGCTCTGCCCACTCTCCGCCCACATTTTTCATTGGCTTGTGTCTTTGTCCTTTGTAAACGCTGGCTTCTGATTCGGTACTCGGCTCTCAGTCCTTCCTTAGTACCACCGCCTTGTCTTCATTTGTAACCTCCCATGAGGATTGGCCCTTTTACTTCTGTTGTTACACAGTCTGTGTTATTTAGTCAGTAAGCACCATTTCTTTAGTGAGCTTTGCAGCAACATACAGCCGGCCATGCGCTCTTTTACTTTCTAAGCAGCAGGGACAAGTGCAGCCACTTCTTTGGAATGCCATAGGTCTTGCATTCAGGAGAATTTAGGCTACTGGCATCGTAAATGACAACTTAAACTCTCACAAATGCGACACCTATTACTTTACAAATATATAATTTGTGGGCTGATTCCAAGCACCCCATGCCACGCGTGCACTTAATAGAGGCCATGCCCCTTTCCTTAGGCGCGGCTCGTCTAAAGGGTTATGGACTCTATTAAGTGCAAGTGGCGCCTGGAAACAAACAATATTTGCAATTCAATAGGTCTCACTTTTGCAAGATTTTAAGCTATTGACTCTTACAGTGCCAACAGCTCAAAGTCTCAAATGCGCAACCTATTGCATTGCAAATGCTTGTTTCCTCCTAGTAAGACAGTCCCCTGTTAGAGAATCAACAAAGGGTAGTCCTAATGGTTACAACATATAGAGGGAGTATCCTCTGCCTTTTGGGAAAGGTTTTTGCAGAAAGGGGTCTTTTTCTGCCAAACGCACAAGGAGGACACTCAGTTACAAATTAATATTAGAAGCAATTATAACAAAAATACAGCCATAATGGCCAACTCTTGGCAATATAAAACTGGATGAGGCTGAACGGCTTTTGCCTGAACAGTGACAAAAAAAGATATGTTCTGTTGCTAGTGAAGAATTTCAATGCCTTCTCACACAGATGTAAGATCGCTTAGTTAGGTTTATAACCAAATATGTTTTTCTGCTTATTCTAGCAGTTTAATCTAACTTCTATCTAAAGCGCCTGTTGAGGCAAGGGGGTATATAACTTAGGTACACGTCTTTGACCCTCTTATCCAAGCTATGGTAACATCAGTTAACTCCCACTGATGTACCCTATCAAAAAACTGTCCAATGAGGATAACAAAGCATTATAAATAAAATAGGAGGGGTGATGTATGAACATACATTTGGACCAAATAGTTTTTTTAGTGTTCTTTAAAAAAAATAAAAGCTATACAAAATCGTCAATTAGTTAACCGCTTCCGTGCGGCGCCGATTCCGCCCCTGTGCTGGACATTCCAGAACAGGGTGCGGTCGTGACGGAACCGTTCCGTCATCAGCACAGCTCAGCCGTGACTGATGACGGAACGGTTCCGTCACAAGCATCGAAGGGGTAAAAACAAAAAAAATTTTACTTGATTTTCAATGTGAGGAAAACGACCATGCATCTGCCAAGAGCAATCGGTTGGCTTGGTGGATAATGAAACATGAAAACTAACAAAGGGTCTAGTGATCTATTTGAAAAGTGGTTAATGAAAAAATCCAATAAACTGGAATAACCTCTTACGACATCAACAAGAAAATTACTGATCTGCTACTGTAAATGAAAAAATTCCCATCTTCAAATCATGTTTATCCAAGTTTGGGGGTAGGACACAACAGAGAGTAGCAACAGCAATGCATTCAAAATATCTCCCTACGGAGATTTAAGTGAAAATTAAGGTATCATTGTTTACTACAGCATGAATATCAACTATGAACAATGTTATCGGAGTTTACATATTAAATGCAATGCTTATGGCCTCACAATATTTTTACCAATAAGAAAAAATCACTTAAAAGCACATCAAAATAAAGACTTATTTAAATCAATAAATAATACTGCATATTTGTCTTTCATAGTGCTACTGAAAATGTGATGTTCTCTTATCTGCAAGATCCTTTACACTATTTCGTACTGCATCTAACACAAAGGTTGAAGTCATGAGCATGGCATTTTGTCTGAAAGTTAAGGCTTGGGGGCTGTTCGTGCAAGTTATAGATTGCCGATCTACCCACAACCTGGGAGTGTCCGTGTTTTTTCATTTATAATTTGTAAGCATAACTACTTCAACTATGCTTACGTGAAGTTGTAAGGGTTTTTTCAATATACTAACCAAAGCTAACCAGGACTACACTTTAATCTTAGACTGTTCAATCACAGAGACATATATTTATACACAAACAAAGAGTTGTATGCGTGTATGCCTGTGTGCTCGCATGCTTACCTATTTAAATAGTAGTACCAAATTACAGTTACACGCAGAAGCCCTATTGATACTCTAAAGCACTGGTCTTCAAACTTCTTAATGTTGTGCCCCCCCAACATAAAAAAAATACAATAATATTCGGACCCCCCTCAATTGTTTCACACTTATGCTGCTAAACTGGCAATGTTTAAATA
Organism: Lissotriton helveticus; assembly: GCF_964261635.1. NCBI lineage: Eukaryota > Metazoa > Chordata > Amphibia > Caudata > Salamandridae > Lissotriton > Lissotriton helveticus. Next base: position 475,743,381 of record NC_136073.1, on the reverse strand, counting down.
GGTCTAAACATATTTAAACATTGTTGTTCAGCTCTATTACCCCTTTTTACACATACTCCCAGTCAGGATACACATGACAAAAGTTGTTAGTGATGGCCCATTACAAAGTGGCTTAGTGCCAATCATGTTTTTAACACTCTGACTGGTGCCCCCCCCCCCGCCAAGTTTGAAGACCTCTGCTCTAAAAGTTTCAAGAAAAATAACGATTTGTCTATTACATTACACCATTAAAAATAAAACACATTTGGCCAGAGAAAGCTCATTTGCAATGCCATCACTGAATAGGAGATTTCTTCTTTTGTACCAAGTCAGACCACAAGCAGTTCCGTGCTTTTATTGAAAACGAACTTTCTTTTAGAAATAAATGACGGAACAATCAAGACCATCAGAGACTTGTTTAAAATTAAAAAAGAATCCCCCCCACCCAAATCCCCCGCCCAAATCCCCCCCCAAAAAGAGACCCGACATCTGTTATTAGCAGCCAGTCAGTTATTTTACAATCTACGATTAAAAAAAAGTAAATTCTATTGGGGAAAAGGGTTTCATAACCTTCAAGAAAAGTCTTTATATAATCGTCTTTTTAATGAAAGAAAAAGGATTTTTCGATGTACTTTCTACATGCATAAAGTAAGCTAAAAGCAAAAAAATAAGAAGCCTTGAAAAACCATAAGAGCGGCTTGTTCATTAACCCCAACATGATAATCCTTTCATAGCTGCATATTAACTAGTTACATATTCATAATCATGTACATTATTTAAAGGACCTTCTGAGAGTTTCAAGTTATATCCATTATCTGTAGTTATAAAGGTTACAGAAGATATTCGACTTAATGTTTCCAGGAAGATTCTTTAATTAGTAAATATGTAAATCGTGTGGAACGTGCACATATTTTATACTTAAAGAAGAGGCAAAGCTTAGGACATGACAAGTTTTCATTAAAAATCCTATTTTGTCAACTTGATCACTTCCTCATCTCAGCTCGTGTCTCTATCAAACACATTTTCATTTAAATTATCAATTCCCATCACTGTGCATCTCATTCGTGAGAAAACCAAACGATCTTTATTTTGGAAAGACAGGTTAGTTTTAAAACTCTAAGAAGTTACTTATTGCCAACAGATTTGGGCACCCAGGCTGTTGGTGGTAGGATTTCAGCAGACAAGTGCTCAAAGTATGCAACTGGCCAGGCATTGCACAGACAATAGGATAAAGTAACCTAAATGGCCACCCTCAATATTCTTGGTTTACGGATTGGGGATTTGAGATAAACTAATGACTGTTTCTCAATAGAATTTAAGAGCTTTTAGCAATTGAAACAGCACATACATCATGGTATATATGCAGCTGTGCTCCCTTCGTCCACATAGGGGGCGCACCTTTATCCGTTCCTTTCAATTTATAGCAAATTGATAGACTGATTTTGAATAAAGAGAGAGAGGCAGGCAGTAGTCACGGGACATCAAGAAAGCATAAGAACTAGGATAAATGAATAACTTCACTCTATCCGTTCTTACAGGGTACCTCCCAATTCCACAAGTGTAGATTTCACAGAAAAAATGCAAATGGGAGTACCATTCTAATTAGGCCGCCAGTGGCCCTAAGCAATAAGGTTTCTGATGACTGCGTGGAAAAATGGCACATCTCCTCCCAGTGCTTGAGAAATGTATATGTGGTGGCATACACAGCTGCGATACAAATATTCTACACAGGAACAGGCATGAACATTCTCACACATGAAGCAATCACACTTGGTACTACATGTTTACATTTTCCACAGACCAGATCTCCTCTGTAGATCCATAGAATAATGTTTTGCCTTAGGGTTACTGCGTCCGCGACCCACCTACCACCGTGGTTACGCCCTCCACTACCAATAAAATGCCGACTTTGTGGGAACGGCAAAGAACACCGTACATCTCATCGCCATCTGCAGCGAACTCATACAAGAGCGTCCCTCCCTCTTGAGACCGTGTTTCCTCTTGAGACCGTGTTTTAACAACCACAGGATACGGACCTGCAGACCTCATCACAGAGTCCTGTACCCAGATGGAGAAACTACTGGCGGTGATACAGGCCAAGAATGAGGATTTAGAGGCAAGGCCCGGTGCAATAACTTACGCAACTTACGCATTAAAGGGGTGCCTGAGTCTATAAACACGGGTAAAATGGAACTCTATGTAGAGGAAATGCTCAAAACCATGCTGGGTGCAGAAAAGTTTTCTAGCGTGTTGGTTGTGTAGAGGGCTCATTGCTCCCTTGCACCACGCACTGTCCCAGGGGCACCCCCGCACCCGAAAATTGCCAAACTCCTCAATTATCGCAACAGACACGTGACAATCCGTCTTGCAAGGGAAATGGGCACTACCAAGTACCAGGGGATGGAGGTGGCGCTGTTCCAGGACTTTACGATGGCAGTGCATCAGTCCCGGCGGGAATTTCAGCAAGTAAAGAAGAAGTTGCAGGTCATGAAGATACAATATGACATGCTGTACCCGGCGCGACAGAATCCAACACGGTAGCAAACCCAGAATCTTCACAACACCAGAAGACGCTATGCAGTTTGTACAACTAGAGTGACACGAAACGACTAGAATGGACGGCAATGACGCGGATAACTAAGATTAAAGTAAAAAGATTGCATGCTGGTCCTGACTGGTATTAATGTATATAATCTCTGCCATATATATAGTTGTGTATCACTATAACTCTGTAGTTTGAAGGCATTGTGGCTCCTGCGTAGGGCATTGACACAGGGGTAAAGTATACAGTATTTTGCAAATGTGATCAGGTTCACTGGGGGTGATACTTGCTTGGGGATACCTCCAAATAGACAATTAAGCAGATATGCTGAACCAATAGCAAATGGTGAAGATACGAGAGTGCTGAACCGCCTGATACCCTAGGAGCGACGTGTTGGGTATATGAAAAATTTTACATGTCTGTTTATGTCCGCTTTATATTACTGTTCTATAATTGTTTGTCACATGTAATGGGACCATTACTCATGATCTGTATCAGGATAAGTGGCTGGAAATTGAAACGCAAATCCTTTTAGAATGAGTGTTAGTTGGGATGCGGAGTTCTCTGCCTCCTTTGACATTGCAGCAGGGCAGGTGGAGTTCTTTTGTGTATACTATTCTAAACCATATCATCATGAGATGAGCTAGGGGACAAAATCTGTGTTGCCCTGACCCCCCCCTTATTCTAAACCATATCGTCACGAGATGAGCTAGGGGATAAAATCTGTGTTGCCCTGACCCCCACCTTATTCCAACAAGGGGGTCGGTGGGCAGCTAGTGTCCTCCAAGAGGGCACAACCCACGCAATTAATGGTTGGGGCTGTAGTCTGTGAGCGGATTAGCTTCTTACAGCGGGATAGGTGGTTAGATTTGTTTTTTGGATTCATTGCCTTAGGGTTTCTTAGCATGATTGGGAAGATAACGTGGGAGAGGGCTTAGCTGGGGGATTGTTCAGATACATCATTCTGAAATGCAGAATACATGAAATACAGACATCATGCAAGAGCAAGAATAGATGCTGTGTTCAAAGTTGCTACATTGATAAAATTCAAGACGGATGACAAGTGGGGATGGTAAACTAACCTGGGTAACATGGAATGTTAAAGGTCTTAACAATGCGAAGACGAGAAGGCAGGTGATGGCTTATCTGGATCGTCACAATGTCCAAGTTGCGTTACTGCAGGAAACTCACCTTACCAAGCATGCAGCTGGGCAGTGGCCACTAGATGACCTGGGGTAAAATTGGCCTCTTCCTACTCCTCGTATACGAGGGGAGTTAGGATTTTAATTTTAAAAAATCTCCCGTTTGTAACCTCACATATGGACATAGAGGACAATGGTCGGTATATAACAGTGCAGGGGAACGGTGCGGTATGTTGGTGACGATTATCAATATCTATGGGCCTAATATCGACGACCCTGGTTTTTACGAGACACTGTGGAGTAAGATACATAGGTTGCCGTCAGCTGCAATCATTTGTGGGGGCGATTTTAATGTAGTATTAAACCCTGCGTTGGACCGACACTCCATTGCAGAACCCACAGTAAAAAAGGCTGCACATGCCGTTAAGAATGTTATGCAAGGTTTGTCTCTCATTGATATCTGGAGGTTGAGACATCCAGAGGTGCGGGAATGTACATGTCACTCCTATACTAGTCAGTCATGGTCACAACTGGACTATTGGCTGACTACCAGTGATGTGGACTCGTTGATCACTAAGGTTACCCACTTGCCTCGGATGCTCTCCGATCATTCCCCATCGCAACTCACAATGCTAATACCCACGTATACGCCACCACTGTTCCAATGGAGACTGCAATACACCGCGTTGCGGGACCAGGTTTTCCGGGAGGGGGTGAGTGAAGCCATTGAACATTATTTTACTGAAAATGTAAGGTCAGTACAAATTGGGAAGCATTCAAAGTAACGATACCTGGAGTATGCATAAGCCTACAAACAGGGGTGCTTAAATCACTAAGGGGATCTATGAAACAACTTGAACAAGAGCTGGCACTTCTTGAGCAGCATTATGAAAATACATCAGATGGCGCTACACTAGCTTCTATTCGATCGAAAATCACTGAATATAATGATCTGGCAGATCAAGAGGTGAGGCATATGTCCCGGCGCTGGATAGCTAGATACTATGTGGAGGGAGGCAGACCAGGACGGGCCTTAGCTGCCAAGATAACTGAGCCATAGGTGAAAAACCGTGTAGTGCAATTTATTGCAGATGGGGACACTAAACATTGCGGCACAACAAGTATTCTTAATTCGTTTGTACGCTACTACAAATCCATGTATAGCAGTAAACATACAGCTGATGACGATGAAATAGCCCTGGTTTGGTTGTTGAAAGGTCAACAAGACTTTCTAATGCACCCGCTGACGATAGATGAAATACCTGACGCTATACTAGCTCTGCCTAATGGCAAAGCTACAGGCACAGACGGGTTCCCAGCGAAGTTTTATAAAAGAGTACATCGACAAACTGGTACCACATCTTCACAATATGTTCGATGAAGCCTACGAACAGCAGCGGCTTCCAGACACACTTTGCAAAGCACTAATTATCACCCTACTGAAACCAGGAAGGGCACCGGATAACTGTGAATCATATAGGCCATTGTCACTAATGAACACTGATGTCAAGATACTAGCGAAAGTGCTAGCAACCAGGTTGAGGTTACTGTTACCTGTCATGGTGTCAATTGGGATTTATTACTACACGCTCCACAGCCAACAACCTAAGGTCGCTTTTTGCTGTAATGCATCTTCTGGATCCTACCTTGCCTGCAGCGGCGGTCCTGCTGAACGCCGCAAAAGAATTCGATTCTATCTCCTGGAGGTATATGTTTGCAGTGTTACATCGTATGGGTGTGCCATACATTTATACCAATTGGATCAAGTTGCTATACACGGCGCCAGTGGCTCGTGTGCATATTAACGGGCAGATGTCTGACACATTTCCAATTCGGCGTGGAACAAGGCAGGGCTGCCCTCTATCGCCTGTTGTTTGCAGTGGTGTTGGAGCCACTGGCCTGTATATTGCGGCAGCGACATGCACGGGCAGCGTTGCGTTTCCTCCAGTGGCCATTAGCGGTGTCCATGTATGCAGAGGACATGGTCTTGGATGTGCGCAAACCAGCGGTGTATCTGGAACAACTCATTAGAGAATATGTTAGATTTGAGTGGCATTCAGGTCTGGGAATTAATTGGAACAAGTCGGTAGTGATCTCTTTGATAGTAGGCACAAATCAGGATGAACTGGGATACCCATTAGAATGGAGTACAGACCCAGTAAAATACCTAGGTATTTGTATTCATAAAGACCGTTATACGCACAAACTATGGCACTGCGATATCTCGACTTGAGTAGCAAGTCACTAGATGGATTTGGCTACCATTAACGTTTGCAGGCAGAGTGGCTTTGCTTAAAATGGTGGTCCTTCTGAAATTTTTATACTTGTTTGTAACCATTGCCATTCAATTGAGGCAACATTTTTAACTACACCTCACGCATTACTGATCACGTTCGTCTGGGGAGGTAAAAAAAACGCGAGTTAAATGGGTGGTATTGACGTTGCCATATGAGATGGGTGGGTTTACGGTGCCTGATATGCAATTATATTACTCGTGTGCACAAGCTCAATATGCCTTTTACTGGCAAAACGCGCCACCATACACACCATATGTTGCGGTGTAAGCAGAAGCGGTCCAACCAATACCACTAAAAGCAATGATTGTTAACGATACCACAGTGTTTGAAAGAAATGAAGTTCATTACAGTACAGTGTACCTCTCATGCCTTGAGTGAATTTGGGAAACCTGCACAGAGGTTACCACTGTATGCACCGGCAATGCCCCTGGTGCATCATAAGGAGATATCTGTGACGAGTGAAACGGGCTCCCTAAAGGCTTTACGAAATGCAGGTGCGCACACTATGGGCGATATATATCCCAACTGAAAATGTATGGATCTCCAGACTAGTGTGGGGGACGAGGAAAAGTCTGTCATGTTGACATTGAAATACAGTAGACTACGAGCTGCAGTGAGCGTGTTATATCCCTGTTTCCCTGATGAACCGCCAACTTTGGGGGCTTTACAACTTCTATACACTACTCAAACTCCGAATAAATTAGTTACTCGATTATATAGAGCTTCACAGATAGATGAGGCGGCTGTTAGTTTAGGTCCCATGGGCAAATGGAATGCTATTTTGCCCCAATCACTAACAGAGGATGAACGGGCAACGTGCTGTAGGCTAACAGGTCAATTTACTGCAAATGGACATCTCATGCTGATCCACTATAAATGTGTTCACCAGATGTACTATACGCCAGCACAACTCCATAAGTACGGCCTGAGGGATTCGCACTACTGTAAAAGGTGTGGTGCAGATAATGCTGATTTTTAAAATTTGGCAATATAGCTGTCCTTAAGTGGATAACTTCTGTGGGAAAGTTACAGTGGCTTTAACAGAAATGGCGGGCGAACAAATAGCATATAACATGAATATTTGTCTGTTAGGAAATGTGTTGCAGCTAAAAGCTACTCATCGGAAATTAGCGGCTATATCGATATTGTTGGCGAAGCGCAGAGTCTCGCTACATTGGAATGGTAGACCTGCACCTAAATCGACACATTGACAATATGCTATATCCTTTAACCAATCAACTTACATGTTATGCGGAAGAACTGCCTAATGCTTCAAGACCACGTGACATATGGGGTCCATTCACTGCCTATATGTTAACTAAATCGACTGACTACTGACATTCTATGAGATGTTAAGGTGTTTATTGTATATTTTTGCTATGAACAGTGTTTTAATATCATTCCTGAACGACATGAGTCTGTATCAACTTGCGCCTATGTATTCTGTAACACAGTGAAAATAATGAGGTTGTATTGATGTTATAATATGAAAAACTATAAATAAACTATAAAAAAAGAAAAAAAGGAGCTCTTAACAAGACTTCTCAGAAAGTAGATCAAAATCAAACAGGCATTTACAGGTACAGCTCTTTGTTCAAAAACTTGAAACCACAAACATGAGAAATCATTCACTCTAGAACTATTATGGGGGGAAAAACAACAAAAAAAACAATAAAAGTTAGGTTTTTTTTCCTGGTTGACTTCACAATCAGCCAATGAATAAATAAAATCAACATGGGTTACCAAATCTTTAGGATTCTGCTAAATGACACTAACATTATACTAATAAACCAACCACCAGATCAGAAGTATATTCAGAAGGGGCTTTTTTTTTTTAAATCCAAAGTTTTTTAAAAGTATTAATGCTACATGTGGTTGAAATAAATAGAAAGCAATTGAAAATGTAAGGACGGCAGTCTGGAAAGAGTGGGCTTTACAGCAGCTTATTAAAAATAAATAGGCACAAGCTGCTTTTTTAATCCTAAATCTTCACGTGTCAAGGGAGTGATTCAATTGTCACACTCTACTGCAATTGTCCCAAACATGAAGCTTGAGCACAACAGGTTGCTCAGAGTATCCAAAAGAGCTGCTCACCATTTGGTACCTACATCTCTGATGTTTTTTTTATTTATTTTCTTAGGTAATATTACACTGGACAATTAATTCCTTTCCTTGGAATGTGAGTCTAAGGAGTCCGGCAACATTACTCCCTTGAAACTTGATCCCCATCAGATTATCTGGGACAAGGCAAAGGCACCAGGATCACAGTCTGAGTAATTAAGGTTGGATCCTCTTAAAAGCACGGAAAGGAAACTGCACGCTTAGTGGAAAAGACCCCATAAGAGGCATGATCAGAAGGCATAAAGTGATCACTGATGAACAGAGCATCTTGAGAAGAGTGTGACACAGAATGGCTAGGACAGAATAATTCCCGCTGCAACAGTGCCATTGCCTTCTTCCTTTGAATGCAGAATGGGAGGTGGAAGGAAAGGTCCAAAACAGACTTCTTAAATGCCACTAGACAAGCCGCTTTAGTGAGTGAGCCCTAGCCATAAAACAAGAATTAGGGAAATACCACGTATTGTGTTAACTGGAGCTTTTGAAGCTTACAAAGTGTATATAACGTAATCTTTACAGAAAATAGGAAGTGCTTTTTGGAGTATTATGGCAAGTTAAAAAACTGAACCAATTGGGACATTTTAAAAACTTTATAAGCACAATAGAGATCCTATTATTGGTCAGGAGCCGGGCTGAGTCAAATGGATTTGGCAGACAACGGTGAAAGGTTGCAAAATTAATTTAATAACATTATGGAAAGGTGTCAATGGAGGAGAAAATGGCAGCCAGCTAGCGGCTGTCCGCAAGCTCACCGGGAGTTGGGGGATACACACACACACACCATGTGAATTGCAAAAGGAAGGGGGCGTATGACTGTGTAGGTGTTAAGGTTGTAAGAAATCTCTGCTTACGGGCAATGTTTGGACAGGAGAATGGTGCGAGGAGCTGCTCTCCACGAGGTGTTGGAGAAACTTTGGTGCAGTTTGGAGTAAGATCAGTGCAGTGAGGTGAGACCAGCGGTCAGCGGTGAGCGTGTCACAGGAAGAGTGCATTTAGTGGTTGGCCAGGGATGTCGTGGAGGGAGAGCGCTGGAGAAGGGTGGTCCCAGGAAGTAAGGAAAGCCCGTAGACTCATTTCCAGGGTCGCATGAAGAGGGAGGAATTGCTGCAGCAGAGGCAGCTTCTGTAACCCTGCACTACACGACTCAGGCACTGCCTGAAGCTTCATCGGATGTTCGGAGTACAGTACAAGCATATACAAATCTCTGGACCCGCTCGAACAACCAGCATATTCAGATTGAAGACTGGAGGAGGGGAGGAGACACTCAAGCTTGAAACTGTCCAGGTCGAATGACGGAAGCGGTTCGGCTAATGAAGGGGAAGGAACAGAAACCAAACGGGTATACACTAAGAAGTGCAGGAAGGGTTGGTGATTTTAATACATCTAAGGAACAACCCCCACAGTGGAGGAAGTCGGGCCAGTAAAAGTGATAGCAAAAGCCACGAGGGTGGGAAAAATGAACTCTCCGATGTCGCAGGAAGAAGCGAGTGTACCTCTTATAAAGCAGCATGGGGCTCTTGGGAATCTTCAATCACAGCGGTTGGGTAAGGCGAAATCCGTCCTCAAAACCTAAGACTTTAAAGATTACCCCCTCTCTTAGGTCCGACTTCAAACTACGTGAGAAAAGACTCAAACCCAGGAGGGTCTCTCTTTCCTCTAACACCCAACAAGTTCTTCCTGCAGTGGTCCTAGACTTAAGTTCTGATGCAGTAACTGATATAATGGGTAAAGGGCCCAAGGATACATTGGAAGAGCAATGCCAAGATTACAGTACGGACACAGGGAAAACGCTTTTGATTCTGGTTAGTCCATATCAGTATCAGTGCTTAGCAGAAGAGGACACAGTAGCAAATACAGAAGAGGAGAGATAGAAAGCGATTCCATTACCCCAGTAAGGTCAAAACCCAACAATGTGTACGTGGGTCCAGGAGATGTAGGACTAGAATATAATTATGAAGTTCCTGCAATTACCCGAACTGGAGGTCCCTCCTTAGGTCACTCCCAATAAACCCTATAGAGACCAAGACTCTAGATCAGGCCTGCTCTTTCGAACAGCTAATAAAAGCTCTTGCGGAGGAGGATAAATATGGATTTGCTACCTCTCAAGCTCATCAAACTGAGATTCAGGGTGTTTGCGAGGGCCTCGATGAGAAATTGGAATCACTATCTCAAAGAACATATGCATTGGAAGCTTTAGTGGCGGAACTAAAAGAACAACTCAGGATAGGCATGAGTTGAATAGGCTGAAGGTGAAATTCAAGGAAAGCCAAGATAAATTTGAGTCCTTGGAGAACAACGATAGAATGCATAAAGTTAGGTTGCTGAATGTGCGGGAAGGAAGCTAGAGGGAGAACAAACACTTTTATAGTTGAGAGGGGCAAGATGGCGGGCACTCTGCTAGCCGAGTGAGCTGACTTTCTGTGCTCTCCTGAGCGGCGTTTTCCCTTCTATGTACATGGTCCGAGGCGGTGTGGATGTGATCGAGAAAGAGGAAGAAATTACTGTGCTCTGGCATTATCTGGCATTCGTGGCTGTGGCGTTTGGAGCTCCCGGCACCCTCACGACTGACTTCTGTGAGCCCCCTCCTCCGGGCAGCGGCTATAGCGACCTGTTCCTGCCCGGTGAATCTGATGGCTCCAAAAATGACGGGAAAGGGCTCTAAGCCTCGAGGACAGCCGGTGGGCTCTGGAAGCCCTGAAAAAATGAAGGTGATGTGGGAAAAAAACGGTCAGCAATAGGAGCAGCCGCTAGTCGGCATGGATTAGGGGGGGAACTACAGGTCGGGCGGTGGGTCGAGCGAATGGAGGAGGCACATCTGCTCGCACTCACCAGACGGTCTCTTCGATGTTCAAGGTGCATAATCAGAAGATCGCGCTGGCTGGAGTTAAATCCCCCGCGAAAACAACAGCGTCTCCTCCGTTACCGGCAGAATCTGAAAATCCTGGGTCATCCAAGGAGGCTCTAAATCAAGGTTCTTTATTTACAGTTGGGATAGATTCTAGCAATTTAAGAGATCTAGGCGCTGGTAAAGCTGGGGGTCTGCGATGCAAGATATGATGGGTGAAAGAACCGAACTTTCCGGATCTGAATCATGCCAGGAGAAACTAGTAATGAATTTGGAGCCAGAAACCAGTGAGAGCGGGAAAATGGCCAGAATGCCAGAATACCGTATGGGAAAAGCAGTCCCCTCAAACGAGGGCCAGGGAAATGAGCAAATTGTGTGCTTAGACCCACTGGCAATGAAACTTTCTTCTGACCTCCAAAATGAAGAAACTTTGAGTCACGTGAAGGATGGAGACTCAGGGGAAAATTTGATTCTATGTCTGACCCTTCTAACTTTTCAGGGGACGAAAGTTCTGGGAAGGATTGGGCGGAGGAAGAGAGCGAAGCAGACAGTCTTCCGCATGGACGAGGGAGCGTTTGGATAACTGTTCGAAAAAGACATCTCGACACCCCTTCTCTAGACAAGATCCCCGGGCTAGCTGGCTCAATGGTTTGGGATTATTCACTCTCTTCAAAATTTGACGGAAACCACGCAACCAATGAAGCAATAACTTTAGGAGCCTCAAGCTTAGATCAAGTCATACCTAGCGAAATAACCCTGTCAACCATATATCAAAGTATTCTGGCTTATAGGGAGGGGACTCGGGCGGAGAGCTCACAAATCCAGGGGGGTTACCGTAAATTGCAGAACTCAATATGCAGGGTGGCTAAGACATGCTTCTGACTTTGCTGCTAGAATAGGAGGAGCGGAAGCCAGAATCTCCACACTGGAGGACGGACTAGGAGCGCAAAGAGCAATTACTCAACCCCTGGAAGCTCAGAAGATGGATACAATGTGTAAACTGACAGACCTTGAGAACCGGTCAAGAAGAAATAAACTACGTATACTGGGCATTCCGGAAGGCAAAGAAGATGCAGATGTTCGTCAGTTCGTAGTGGAACTGTTTATTGAAGCATTCCCTGAGCTAAAGGAGTGGGACTGGAAGAATGAACTTCAGAGGGCCCACCGGCTTCCTTTTAATCAGCGAAAAAAGACTGGCCAAAGTATTGAAAAACCCAGTGCCATTTTGATTTGTCTCGATAACTTCCTGGCCCAAGAGGCACTGTACGATTTAGCTACACCAGATAGGAAAGGGGCAGGGAAGGGGTGTGAGTTTTCTTGTGAGACCTGACTATTGCCAGGTCACAGTCGAAAAAAGATGGCAGCTTGGCCAACTAATTCCATGATTTCAGGAAAAGGGGGCACAGGTATTTCTGCTTAATCCTGCTAAACTGAAAGTGGCTTTAAAGGGGGAGGCAACATTTTTCCTTTCTGAAGTCTCAGGAAAGGAATTCCTGCACACATTGTAGGATAGGCAGAGAGATCAATTTTATGTACTCAAGTATATAATTATATCTGTGTGGATCTTTGCCGCTCCAAATGCCCCAAGGTGGTTTTCTTTTCCCTTTTCTGAAGCCCGCTCTGGATGGATTTAAATCAGTGGAGGGGACCTTACTATTCTTTTCCTCTTTTTTTTCATGGTGGGGAGGGGGGGGAGGGGGGATGGAACAGAGCTTAGGAGAGAGGGGGGTTGCAGTTAGCTCTCCATCACAGAAGACCAATGGTCCTTAAGCCTCATGCGTCGGGTGGAAGGGAGGGTTCTGGGGGGGGGGGCAGGAGAGTCAGGGGTCAAGGGTGTGGGGTGGAAGGGGAGTGTTGCGAGGGTTTTGGTTTGTTCTATGTTTTGTGATTATGCTACTACATGGAAAAAGAAGTTAGGAGGATGCTTTGCTACAGTGTTCAAAGCTTTGTATTATCATGCAATGTATGATTCAGAGTATATAAACTATAAGGATGATGGGTAGTTTGCGCATTTGATCACTTAATATATGTGGTCTCAACAATAGGAGAAAGCAGGACATGTTAGCCAAACAGATTTGTTATATGCATATTGACTTACTATGCCTTCAGGAGACCCATATACAGTGGACTAAGCGGTGGTGGCTGAGGGATCTTGGGCTTGAAGTGTTGGGCTGTACCGGGCAAGGCACAACTATTAGGGGGTGGCTACTCTTGGCAGGCCAGGGGTGGTGTCCTATAAACGAGTCAAAGTTGACAATCTGGGACCCTGGGCCATTATTTAAATTATAGTAAATAACACTCCCATGCCACTTTGCTCTATTTACGGATCTAACGTGGACGATCCGGATATCTTACATTTTTTAAGTGTTGAATTTGCTCTATGGCCGCACCCTTTAGTATTTTGTGGGGACTTTAACATCCATTTAGACAGTAAAGTCGTTTTATATGGTACTCTCCCTTATCAAGGTAGGAAAACCAGAGTCTTCACAGCTCTCCAAGGATTGGTGAAGGAATATGGGTTCTTTGATAGCTGGCATGAATTTAAATCATCGGATCCTGGGTTCACGTTTTACTCCGCTCCCCACAATAAACTAGTTCTGCTGGACCATTTCTTTTTATCTAATCAATTTACTGCGATGAGTAAGATTAAGATCTTTCCGAGAATCATCTCAGACCACAATCCTTTAACAAAAGAGATTCCATTGAGGGGGGATCTCAAAGGCCCTTGACCTTTGAGAGGAAGCTTCTGTTTTATGAGGCATACCGTACTCATATGGTCAAGTGGATTGAGGAATTTTTTTCTATTAATCGGAATAGGACCTCAGTCTGTACTGTGTGGGATGCTTTTAAAGCACCTGTCCGAGGGGAAACATTGTGCTTTTCTTTAGCCTGGCAAAAATCAATATAGAAGGAAATAAAAAACTGGGTAGAACAATTAAGATTAGCAGAATATGAATTAATGAGTAGAATTCAGCTGGGGGAAATACAGGCAGGGTTTTGGCCAAACAAATGCAACAGGTGAGGTAGCCAATCGTATCTGTAAAATTAAGGATCATGTAGGGCAGGTCAAGGATACTCCGGCAGGGATTTTGAATGTTTTTCAAAATTTTTCTAGTCAACTCTATGCTGAGGGACCTGCTGTAATAGGGTCAAATTCTCCGGAAGACTTTTTTTAATGATATGGAAACAATGAAGGTAACCCAGGAGCAAAATGAGGCACTTGAAGCCTAGTTTACATGGGAGGAAATAGACCTTGCAATAATCTCACTGGTCATGGGCAAAGCTGCTGGTTCAGAGAACATTCCTCTAGAATTTTATAAAACGTTCCGATCTGTACTTAAATATGACATCATACTTTTATTTTAATCTGTCCGAATCAACAATTATACCCCTTGCCGCAAGACAACCTTTATTGTTTTTCTGAAAAAATAAGCCTGAACTCAATCTAGCTTCCTACAGGCCTATAACCTTGATCAATTGATATAGTAAAATGTATTCAAACCTTCTTGCAGTTAGACTAGGAAAGGTTATTACCCCTCTGGTATCGCTATGCCAAAAGGGGTTCATTCCAAGAAGGGACACGGCGGATCATGTCCGCAGTGTAATAGCCATTCCCGATTGGGCACAGGCCACGAGGTCACCGTTGGGGGTTCTCCTTTTGGACGCTGAGAAAGCATTCAATAGGGTCTCCTGGCGGTTCCTGTGGTCTGTCCTACATAGGAAGGGGCTAAGTAGATGCTTTGTGTAGGCTGTTAAAGCAATGTATTTATCATCAGAGCGGTGATCCGGATCTCTGGGCAGTATTCTAAGCCATTTATCATCAGCAGAGGTATGAGGCAGGGGTGTCCTTGCTCACCCCTCCTCTTTTCCCTGTATATTGATCCCTTTTTAAGGAAACTCCAACTGAATATCCATATTAAAGCGGTAAGGATAGGGGAGATGGAGTATAGGGCACTGGCATACGCCGACGATATTGCCATTCTCACGACAGGCGCAGTCTCCGCCTTTCCAGTGGTGAAAGATCTAGCAGTTCAATTTGGAGCTTTTTCAGGGTATAAGCTCAATGTGGATGAAACTCAAATACTCTGCTCAGGAATGACCTCCCCTCTGGACTTCCCAGTAGTTTCAGAAGCTACCTACCTTGGTATCATAATTACAGCTGCGGTTGATAAAATACCAGACTTAAATATTAGTCCAATAATTGAAAACACCAATAAGAAACAGGAGAGACTGGACCATACATACGTTTCCCTTTTTGGGTGAAGCAATGTTATTAAAATGTCAATTCTACCCAAATGTTTGTATCTTTTTAGGACCATCATCAATGAGTTTTCTTCCTCCTGTTTTGCAAAACTAGAACGGGTATGTTCTAGGATCCTTTGGGGCTATCGTAGGTCTCGAAGAGCAACCAAATTGATGATCCTCCCAAGACAACGTGGGGGGCTGACTATCCCCAGGTTTCTGCTTTATTATTGGGCAGCTATTCTACAGCATATGGCCATCTTACTAGTTGGTGCCAAGCCTGATATACAAATGGAGAGCAGCCTGTCTATATATGAACTGGGGTTGGGGAGTCAAGCTACGGGTTTGCCTGGTCTCGGTTCTTGAAATCCAGCTATTACAAAAAGACCAGATTTGAAATTGTGAGAGCGGCATACAAGGTGTGGAAACAGGTTCAGAGTAAGCTTAAGATTTCCAACTTGAACACCCCTACCCCATTTGCAACCACAGGCTCGCTACCATCAATCTTCAGGAATAGGGTTACTTTTGATTGGGTTAATAAGAGTATCTCCTCGCTGGGGGATCTTTTTAGAGACTGTCATCTTGTAACATTTGCAAAATTACAGGAAGAGTATAGCCTTTGCAGAGAGGATTTTTATAAATGTTTGCAGATTCGAAGCTTCCTGGGGGAAAATATACGTAGAGTGGCCTCAAACTTTGAAAACATACCCTTTGGTCGAAGCTGTTCAAAAGAACTTTCGATTAGGGAAGATCTATCATATTTTACTTGATGCTCTCCCTGACGATGTGGGGTATACAACCTTTACAACGCAACTTTTACAACGACCTACCATTACCACGCATTTTTTACAACGCAGGATCCATTACAACGCATACCATTACAACGCATGTATTTACAACGCAGGTACCTTTACAACGCATACCATTACAACGTAAGTATTGGTAAGTATATCATTTTATTAAAAATATTATAAGTTTGGGTTTTTGGGTAAAGGGGTATTTTTAGGGTTCAGGGTCAGTTTTCAGTTTTTGGGTAAAGGGGTATTTTTTAGAGTTCAGGGTCAGTTTTCAGTTTTTGGGTAAAGGGGTATTTTTAGGGTTCAGGGTCAGTTTTCGGGTAAAGGGGTATTTTTAGGGTTCAGGGTCAGTTTTCAGTTTTTGGGTAAAGGGGTATTTTTAGGGTTCAGGGTCAGTTTTCAGTTTTTGGGTAAAGGAGTATTTTTAGGGTTCAGGGTCAGTTTTCAGTTTTTGGGTAAAGGGGTATTTTTAGGGTTCAGGGTCAGTTTTTGGGTAAAAGGGTATTTTTAGGGTTCAGGGTCAGTTTTCAGTTTTTGGGTAAAGGGTTTTTTTTAGGGTTCAGGGTCAGTTTTCAGTTTTTGGGTAAAGGGGTATTTTTAGGGTTCAGGGTCAGTTTTCAGTTTTTGGGTAAAGAGGTATTTTTAGGGTTCAGGGTCAGTTTTCAGTTTTTGGGTAAAGGGGTATTTTTAGGGTTCAGGGTCAGTTTTCAGTTTTTGGGTAAAGGGGTATTTTTAGGGTTCAGGGTTAGTTTTGGGTTTTTGGGGTACAGGGGTATTTTTAGGGTTCAGGGTCAGTTTTGGGTTTTTGGGTAAAGGGGTATTTTTAGGGTTTAGGGTCAGTTTTGGGTAAAGGGGTATTTTTAGGGTTCAGGGTCAGTTTTGGGTTTTTGGGTAAAGGGGTATTTTTAGGGTTTAGGGTCAGTTTTGGGTTTTTGGGTAAAGGGGTATTTTTAGGGTTCAGGGTCAGTTTTGGGTTTTTGGGTAAAGGGGTACAGGGTAAAAAGTAAATATAATTAAATTTAAATTACATTAAATTAAATTGATTAAATTAAATTAAATTACATTAATTAAATTAAATTAAATTAAATTAATTAAATTAAATTACATTATATTAATTTTAATTAAATTACATTTTAAAAATATTATATACTTACCAATACTTACGTTGTAATGGTATGCGTTGTAAAGGTACCTGCGTTGTAAATACATGCGTTGTAATGGTATGCGTTGTAATGGATCCTGCGTTGTAAAAAATGCGTGGTAATGGTAGGCGTGGTAAAAGTATGCGTTGTAACGTCATACATCCCGATGTGGCAGTATATTGGGATAAATAGGCAAACAAGTGTGGGGAAGAAGGAATTGACATGGAGGACTCGGTCTCTTGCGAATCAGATTTTGATCACTAGGAACCTTAAGAGCCAGCATTTTATGACAGTTTTTGATTTGTACTATACTCCCGCAAAGGTCGCCAAATGGAGGGGAGTGAGGGAAGGAAAATGTAACAGATGCGATCTTAGGCAGCGGATACTGTACATATGTTCTATTCCCGTGCAAAACTCTCTACTTTTATAAAAGATATAGAAATATTTTTTAACATAGCCTTGGGATCACCAGTCTCAGTTACACCCTCTCTTCTCATTCTGAGAATAGGGAAGAACTCTGCAGCGGACAGTAGGGCGACATCGGAGACAGGCTTTTTGTTTATAGCTATGGCTATTGCTTGTTTGTGTATGACCTCTCAAAGGATTAGTATTGATCCCCCCAACCTTTTATAACTGGCGCTCAAGGTTATTTGCTGCATAAAACATTGAATCATCAATATAAAAACTAAAAGGACGTAGTACGAAAGCGCTGGGACAGCGAATCTGGGCACCTATCGCGGATCTGGTTGATTAAAGAACGAGGTAGTCCTTGGTATATCTGTTATTTCCCTATTTTAATTTTTGATCTATTTACTCGGTTTTCTAATATGAATGAAATGAAATAAGGACATAATGAACTATCCAACTTTTTTTTTCTTTAAAGACTATTACCATATGAGTACAGGGTTATGCACCCCTCTCACACGCTCTGTTGAACTGTATAATTACCAACTACTATGGGTTTTTTTTTCTTCTTCTCTCCTTTTTCTTTATTGGCTCATTAATGTCTCAATTGATGTATTGTACGCAGTATTATTGTTTTGTATTCATGCTTTATTTTGGAGAACAAAAAGAAACCTATAAAATCAATTAACATTTTTTTTTAAAGAAATATAATCACCTATCCAGGATGGAGTATTTTTTGCTAGAGAAGTCACTTAGAGCAGATGTTAAAGATGTTTGGTATCTACCCGCACGCAGTGGCTTTAGAGTTAAAAGTAGACTCTGGTAGAAAGATGAGAAGATGGACATTAAATCACTCCCTATTAAACGATCAGAGAGTAATTGACACTTTAAGAACAAGGACAGTTACATTATTTTTAGAACAATAGTAAGTCAGCTGCCACACTTAGTGTGGGACACTTAAAGTGTTTATAAAGGAGGGTTTGATTAGTCTTTCTGCTCAAAAGACTAAGCAATATAAGAAAAGGGTTGAAGATTTGGAGCATGAATTTGGGGTGTTGGAAACAAGTGTTGGAAGCAAATAGATCGGGAGGACGAAATTGAGAGGCGACTGAAAAAGCTTCAGGAGCAAAAACATCGCCTTAGTAGAGGGTCCAGGCAAGCTGGGATGCTAGTAAACTAGCACACTTCGAATATATTGAGAATGCGAGAAAATTCCTGGCGTGGAAGACTAAGACTGAATTGGTAAGAAATTAGATAAGAAATAAAATGTAGAATAACAGTGAACAGACTAACAGAAGTCCATGAAGTGGAGCAAGCTTTTCTTAAATTTATTGAAGCTCTATATACTAAGGAGTTGAATGTGTCAGACGTACAGGTTAACAATTGGTTGGGAAGCCAGACTGTTTGAAACTCTCAGTGGAAGAGAAGGAGACCCTTGAGGGGGAAATAACTCATAACGAGGTACTACTGCTGATTAACAAAGGTAAGAGAGGTAAGGCAGCTGGGCCAGACGGACTTCCTAATGAATTCTTCTTAAAACTAAATGATTCAATATGCTCAGTAATGACCCAGCTCTTTAAAGAGATTTGGGAAGAAGGAGCTCTGCTCCTGAAATCTTGGGAGGAAGAAACAGTTACCTTAATTTTAAAACCAGGAAAAGACCCTATGTCCTGCGAATCATATAGTCAATTTCACTTTTGAATTGGGATTATACGTTTCTGGGAAGTATTTCAGCCAATAGGTTGAGTAACGTAATTGGAGGGTTGACAGCAGCTGACCAAAAAGGCTTCATGAGAGGGAGACTTATGCATCCCCTAAACCACGAGCTAATATGGACTACTGATCTGGCAACTGCAAACAAAACGCCATTGGCAATTATCACCCTCAATGCCAGCAAGGCATTAGATAAGGTGAATTGACAGTATATTTACACCTTTCTGGGCCATTATAATATAGGTATTAAGTTCTGCAGGGCTATACAGGGCATTTATAGTGCATCTTCAGCAAAAATCTTGCTGAACCGTAAACTTACATCCAATTTTAAGATGACAAGAAAGATCAGGCAGAGTTGTCCACTTCCCCCCTTGTTTTTTAATTTATATATTGAGCCCTTCGCAAAAAAGATCAGGGGATTACACCCGTTGTGTATGATATATGGTTGAAGAAGGTATCCCTATACGAGGATGATGTAATGGTATATACACGAGATTGATTTCCTACTTCGAAAAGCCTAGAACATCAGATAAACTTTGGGAAAGTGGCTGGGTCGGAGGATACCTCTTCCAAGACGTAAGTTATGGTGCGAAATATAGAGGAGAGCCATAACCTGATAAAGAGGGAACTAAAATACTTGGGCATGAAGATTTGCCACTCATTACAAAAATTGGCAGAAATTAATTCTCACAAATCAATGGCAGAAACAAACAGGTTATTACTAAGTTGGTCCCATCTCCCAATAACGATATTTGGAAGAACACATTTAATAGAAATGTCACTACTTCTGAAATGTACCTTTCTTTTTAACAGAATACCCCTTCGTTTTTAAGAGCACATGGTTGCAAAAACTTCATGGTAGAACAGACTCATTTATATGGGCATCCAAGGGCATAAGAATAGTAAGAAGAAAGGTGGAGAGGGGAGTATGATAAAGGAGGCATTGCACTGCCAGATTTCCAATTATATGCATGGGTGATAGCAGAGAAGTGCGGGGGTCTGGGAATGACCAACTATGGGAGGCCTTGTTAAATGAAGTGGGAGGGGTTGAGTCCAAATTCATGTATAAATTCAGAGACCAGCGATACTTCAAAAAAGTAAGACTAAAAGTGTTGCAGGCAGCGGTCTGATTGTGGGCCCAGATTAGACAAGCAACAAACTTGTCCAACTGAACACCCAAGTATGGGATTCTCCAGGACTACCAGAATGTTTGAAATACAGGCCCGGCTTTGAATCGAAGGGACGCTGGCATTGTTGAATGGGGCCAGATCTTTCAAGACGGGAAGCTTGTCTCATGGGAGCAGTTTCAGTATGCTACAAATAAGATGTTACCAAAGTTTAAATGTATCCAACCACAAAGTTGGTCTCAAGCCATGGAAGGAGATAAAGCTAGCACCAAAAACTTAGAGGAGCATTTGATTAACAGCCCATAACAGTAGCAACCTGGTATGGATTAATTATGAAAATGACTGCGGATGGGCTGAGAACACCCAGCTCTCTGTAGGGACAGACAGTGCCAAATAGAAGCATCAACCAACTATAGCAAGTATCTTTTCGGTTATTATACAAGGTACATTTCAGAAGGAACCATCTTTTTTCTCTCCAGAGAGCCTATTGGTCACCAAAGAGTCTAGCAAAACGCAACGGTTCGGAAGAGGCATATTGCAGGAAATGTCGACTAAAAAATGCTGACGATCCTGTACCAATATTCAAGTCTTTTGGAAAGATGTCTAAGTTCTTGAAGGGCCTCTTACATACTCAAATCCAGGTAAGCCCGGACTTAATTACTTTAGGGGTATCAACAGAAACTGGAGACCCCATGGGTTATGGCAACAAACTGGTTTTCTATCAAATTTTACTGGGAAGAAGACAGATTTGCATCCATTGGAGCCAGTCGATCTCCCCCCTCAAAAGCAGATTGGCTTGACTCAGTTATTTATGCTCATAGGATGTATTTGAGTCGTACCTCCTCAAATAAAAGTTGCAAAGTTATGGCCCCTTGGACTACTTGGTTGGAAAGGAATGATGGAAGAAAACTTGTGTGTTTCAATTAGAAAGGGATTGAGTTGGTCCATTTTTGATTGAGTCCTACAATTAAATCTGTTTGGGGACATTACTTGGTAGTCAAAACCCCTGTTCCATAACGCTGTTTTCTCAAAGGTTTCCTCCAAGGGCCGTCTACCGAGACAGATAGGGCAACTTGGAAGGGTCAGCTGGAAGTAAGCATGGCAAATGAAGACAAAGATAAATACATACAAAAATAAATTTAAGAACATTATGGAGGAATGAAAAGGGATAGTTAGACAACTTTGTAAAATATTAATGTGTGCTATATTAGTATTGCTTGGCATTATTGAAACTACCTAGGACAATGGTATATTTCAGATGCATTGTTTATTTTCCCCTTTTCACTTTTTTGTTTTTAACTTTTTGACTCAAGACGGCGCTTTTGGACCAAGGGTCGCTTAAGAGGCATCAGCCACATATGCTCTGCTTACAATCTGATGAGAAAGCAAAAGACAGACAAATGGACAGAATGCAGAACAAATCAAACATTCACCCCCAGTCAAGAGATCTGGGTTAAATCCATTGTTCTTTTGCTCACCATTCCACCCCAATTTAGACCCAGCCATATGCAAATCAGTCTTGACCCTGTTCCTCATTGGAACAGTCCACGGTGTGCTGTGATCTTACCAGTCTAGCTTTTATGGGACTGTGACTTTGCAAGAGTCTGTCAGGGCCTCAGATCGGCAATGCGAATAATACTATATAAATAACTAGACAACTATAAGTCAAAGTCCAACCTATCCTGTCATTAGCATCAGATCAGTTAAGAAATGTCCAGAAGGGATTAGGGCGCTAGGTGAACAGCTAGAAGCTCTAGGTAGTTGATATGGAGACTCTTGTGTTTCGTGTTCCATAGACCCTTAAGGATTAGTTACTTACCTGTAATCCTAGTTCTCTTCCAGGGGTATACTCATCAAAGTCATAAGCATTAGAATATTCCCGTCCATGCGAGGGACCCCGGAAACACCAGATTATATGTGCCCCACATATATATATGCTATATATATATATATATATATATATATATATATATATATACACATACATACATACATACAAGCAATTGCAGCCAAAAACACAATAGAGCTGGATTATGCTGTAAAGAATTTCCACCATACACTAAACAAATGCATTAGAAACATGAAAAACAACATCAAAGATTGTTTTTAAACGGTTTTAATGCTGAAAAAACAGTAGAAATTCTTATTATATCCTGAAAGCATAGAAAGCTCCCAGGCTGCATTGCAAACACACAGTCTAAAAAGACTGAAAAGTTAACCTGTAGCTGCATTCTACACAAAACTGACACTGTGCCTTTAAGGCACTCATGACCCCCAGTATCCCATCATGCCTCAGCGGTGACAGTTGGGTCAGTTGTTCTTTTCGGAGACTGAAAAACCATGGAAACAAATAGGTTAACAATATCTCCAAATTAATAAAGATCCTTTGCCCGGGGAGGCGGGAGGGTAGCTTATGACTTTGATGAGGATACCCCTGGAAGAGAACTAGGATTACAGGTAAGTAACTAATCCTTCTCTTCCAGGGGATCCTCATCAATAGTCATAAGCATTAGAATAGAATAGCGAGCCTCACCTCATCTCCCTGCGGGCAAAGGAGTAACAATACAGTAATAACATTACTAAGCCTAGAAAAAACTAAGCTTGTACAGGCCGCAGGCTACCCAAATAGATTCCTCAAAGAGGCTTGTCCTACTTGAGTATCAGTCCTGGAATCAGATACTAGGCAGTAATGCCTTGTAAAGGTATGAACTGATCTCCAGGTTGCAGCCTGACATAGGGACATCATGCAGGAAAGCTACTGTTGCCGCTTTCCCCCCAGTAGAGTGTGCTTTAGGTGACACAAGTAAGGGTTTCCCTGCAAGCTGATAAGCCAATTTAATACAGGAGACGATCCATCTTGAGATGGATCTTTTGGCAGCTGGAAAGCCCGCCCTCAGTGGACCGTAGTTGATAAACAATTGGTCAGTCTTCCTACTTTCTTTGGTCTTTTCCAAATAAAATTTAAGGACTCTCTTGAGATCTAAAGAGTGTAGCGACCGCTCAGCCGGGGTCGTAGGGTTTGGAAAAAACGAAGGAAGAGAAATAGACTGATTTATATGAAAATCAGAGACAACCTTAGGTAAAAAGGATGGATGCGCCCTCAAGACTACTCTGTTGTGATGGAAAACAGTGTAGGGTTCTTTTGTACACAGCGCCTGTATCTCACTTACTCTGCGCGCTGATGTAATTGCAACAAGAAAAGCGGCCTTCCACGATAGGTGTTGCAAGGAAGATCTGTGGATGGGTTCAAAGGGGGGGCCCATCAACTTAGATAACACCAGGTTTAATTTCCACGGCGGAGAAGGGTTTCTAACAGGGGGTACACTTTCTTCAACCCCTGTAAGAAATCCTTGACCACCTCCATCTGGAAGAAGGAGGGCTGAGTAGGAGACTTCCTATAAGCCGTGATGGCAGAGGTGCACCCTGATCGAAGCATATTTAAGACCAGATCTTGCTAAGTACAACAAGTAAGGCAGAATCACCTCCTCCTGTGCTGAAGAGGGATCAAAGTGACGTTCTCTGCACCAAAGAAAAAACCTCTTCGACTTACACGCATAAGACGTTCTTGTGGAGGTTTGTTTCGCTTCCTTTAAAATGTGCATACAATCAGGTGGCAAATGTAAATGTCCGTATTGTATGACCTCAGGAGCCATGCTGTTAAGTGCAGTGAGGGAAGGTAGGGATGAAGAATCCTCCACCCCATCTTGGTCAACAGGTCCGGCCTGCAGGGCAGTCTCCTGGGTGGAAACACCGACAGCTGTAGAAGGTCCGGGTACCACCACTGCCGAGGCCAGTCCGGGGCTACCAGGATCATAGTCATGTTGGATCTGATGAGTTTGGAAACCACCTTCGGAATCAGGGGCAGAGGAGGAAATGCGTAAGCAAATGTCCCTGACCAGTCCATCAAAAGGGCATTCCCCCTTGTCCCTGGACGGTGGAATCTGGACGCGAAGGCGTGGCATTTTGAGTTTTCGTCGTCCGCGAAAAGGTCTATTTCTGGATGACCCCAGCGATGGAAGAGGTCTGCCACCACCTTGTCGTGCAGCACCCAGTCTGGCTGATCTTCGAAGTGCCTGCTGAGTGCGTCGGCCTTGATATTTAGCTCTCCTGGGAGGTGCACCGCCACTACTGTGAGGTTCCGGGCAAGCAGCCAGTGCCATATGGCTTGTGCCTCCAGAGAGAGAGGACGCGACCGAGTTCCGCCCTGCTTGTTCAGGTAGAACATGGTCGTCGTATTGTCCGTTTGTATCAGAACAGAGTGTGATTCGAGTGCAGGAAGGAAGGACTTTAGAGCAAGATGGACTGCTCGAACCTCCATCATGTTGATATGGTAGGTCTGTTCTTTTGCTGACCACCTTCCTTGAATCTGCAGACACCCCATGTGTGCTCCGCAGCCTTGAAGAGGCTGTGACTATAGACTGTCGGGAGAGGTTGGTGAAAAGACACTCCCACCAGAAGGTTGTGAGGGCGAGTCCACCATTTGATGGAAGTCTTTGTCACCTGGGAAAGATAGATCCTGTCTTCCCAGAGCCCCGTCGACTGATCCCATTGATCCTCCAGAGCCTGCTGCAAAGGTCGCATCCTCAGCCTGGCGTGAGGAATCAGGAAGATGCAGGACGCCATGGAACCCAGCAGAGATGCTACTTGACGCGCTGTTGGATTCTGGGACTGCAGTAGAACTCTGCACTTTTGCTGCATAGAAAACAGTCTCTCCTCCGAAGGATACGCTTTTGCCAATTTTGTATCCAGAACGGTGCCCAGGTAGTGAATGGATTGGGTCCGTAGTTGTACTGACTTCTCCATGTTGACGTGGAGGCCGAGCCTGTGCAATTGTAGCAGGCAAAGGTGAAAGTCGTTTTCTACCTGATGAGGAGATGGGTCTTTTAGGAGCCAGTCGTCCAGGTAGGGATAGACAAAAAGTCCTCTTTTGTGCAGGCAGGCTGCCACCACTGCCATGCATTTGGTGAAGACTCTCGGCGCTGACTTTAGCCCGAAAGGCAGGACCCTGTACTGGTAGTGCTTGCTGCCCATCAGAAACCTTAGGAACTTCCGATGTCGTCTGGCAATTGGAATGTGGAAGTAGGCATCTTGCAAGTCCATCGAACACATCCAATCTCCCACTTGCAGATGTGGACATATTTGGTGAAGAGCAAGCATGCGGAACTTCTCCTTGACTATGTTCTTGTTCAGAACACGAAGGTCCAGGATAGGCCAGAACTTGTTTTCCTGATCCTTTTTGGGGACAAGAAAGTATCTGGAGTAGACTCCTTTCCCCCTTTGTGAGGGAGGCACCTCTTCTATAGCTTGTTTTAGGAGAAGAGCCTTCACCTCTTTTCGGAGCAGATCGAGTTGGTGCGGACGAGATTTCTTTGGGGGAATGTCCTGTTGAGGCGCACGGAAACAAAGAGCATATCCATTGCGCAGTGTATTCAGCATCCACCGATCGTTCGGAATGCTGCCCCACTCTGCCAGATGTTCTGAAACACTTCCTCCCACTGGAGTGGACAACGGTGCTAGAGGAAGCCAGTGCTCAATGCTTTCCTCCTCTTGTCGAGGTAGAGGACTGCTGGTGACCTCCTCTACCTCGGTTGGCTTTACCACCCCGAAACTGGGTTTTTCCCTGGGTCTTATTTTGGGACCACTGAGGGGTTTGAACCCTCTGTTGAGCCCCTCTGCCTCTGTTGGACTTGAAACGACGTTTAAACTCCTTTTTCTCTAACCCGACTGTCTTGACAATGTCGAGCTCGGCTTTAATCCAACTCATCTCGTCGTCCGTGTGCTGGCCGAAGAGAGATGTTCCGGTAAACGGGAGGTTCAGAATGCGCTAATGCGCATCAGGCTTGAGACCTGTCAGGCGCAGCCAAGATGAACGTCTGGCACATACTCCATGGGCATATGAATGTCCCGCCAGTATTGCTCCGTCTGCAGCAGTGCTAATTATCTGGTTAGCCACCAGACTTCCTTGCGTCAGGGTCTCCTCAAAGTCTTGTTGGTCCTCCTTTAGCAATTTTGACTTAAAACGTTCCATTGAGTCCCACAAGGCTCTATCGTACCTGCCTAAAAGCGCAGCCGCGCTAGAAACCTTCAGCGTCGAAGCGGCAGAACTGCAGACCTTGCGGCCCCACGAGTCTTGCAACTTGCTGTCCTTATCAGGAGGAGTTGAGGAGGAGGGAGAGACCGAGTGGGTCTTTCGTGCCGCCGCCACGACTACTGAGTCGGCGGGCGGGTCCGCTTTCACAGAGACCGGGTCCGGGGATGCGGCCTTATACTTCTTTTGGATGCGAGCCGGCACCGCTTTCGCCGATGCTGGAGCCAAGAACACATCGTTGACAGGATCCATGATCCCTGGGACCAACGGTAGCACTGGACGAGACCCCGACTTTTGGTGAAGAGTCTCAAAGATCACTGTCGTGGAGACCTGTGGCACAGACAGCTCGATGTTTAATTTCAGTGCCCCCCTCTGTAAGACATCATGATAGGTGTTGATATCGTCCACCGGGGAAACCCTAGAGACAGGGCTATCAGCCAAAGTGGGAGAGTAATCCCGTATGGAAGAGCGGGTAGAGGAGGTAGGAGAAGTAGCTGGTGTTCGAGCCCTCCTTTCGTGAGATCTTCTGGCGGGTACCTCCCGTCTAGGGGAACGATCGCGCCTCCTCGCGTGAGGCCTCCCTGTGTGTTCTTCCCGTGCGGGGGAACGAGATGCAGCTCGCCTCACCAGCGATCTTTCTCTGCGCCTGGGAGGGCTGCGACTGTCTACTTCATCGACCATTCTTTGCAGAGGAGATCTGTGTACTGGGCTGACATATTCCTGTAGCCTTCTTGTAGTACCGGAGTCTCACCAATTGTGCAGAGGCATATTCCATCTGGGAGACAACTGCACACCATCAGTGGGAGGTCTGCGGGCAGGACTTCTAGACCTGCGGACTGGACTTCTGGATCTCGATCTGGAAGAACCAGAAGAGTGACGGGAGGCTGATTCAGTCACTAGGATCACTGAACCATCCCTGGATCGTCGTTCATGGTGTCTCAACGCCGATCTGGACCGTTCATGGCGCCTCGACGTAAAATGCTCTGAAGGCGCATGCCTCGACTCCGAGCGATGATGACCTCTCGACGTCGACCGATGTTGTCCCACCGTCGACGGAGTCCTTTCTTTCGACGCCAACCGTCTCTGTGGCGCCGGTGGATCAGGTGTTCTCGGCGTCGTATGCCTCGACGGCGAACGGCGTGAGGAATGGTCTCTCGACGTCGAGCGTCGTTGTGTGGCCGACGACGGAGCTTCCTTTGACTTCGAATGTCTACGTGACGTCGGCGGAGGGGTACTGGTCACCCTCGACGCCGAACGTCGACGCGACGTCGACGAAGATCTCCTCCTCGACGCCTAGTTGTCGACGGCGGAGGACTTGGGGCTCTCGACGTCAGTCGCTTAGCCTGCGACGACGGAGGTGAGCCAGCTCTCGATGCCGAACGTCGTGACGACGACGAAGGCGGAGGCTCCTTACCCCTCGACGTCGAACGTCCCCTGGTTGACGTCGGCGGAGGAGACACACTTCGACGCTGGTCGTCGCCTGGTTGACGATGGCGGAGGTGTAACGCCCCTCGACGCCGATCGCCGCCTGGTTGACGACAGCAGAGGGGTCTTATCTCTTGACGCCGATTGCCGCCGAGTTGACGTTGGCGGAGGGTCTTGACATCTCGACGACGACATACCTGATCTTCTTGACGGTGAGCCCGCCGTCGACGGTGATGAATGTTGTTTTTTTGCAGAATGACCCACCGGTTGCTCCTTTCTCAGCTGAAGCTGCAGGACGAGAAGACTCGCCCTTTGAAGGTTCTCTGGACCTCTTGGAGCTCTTCTTGGCTGGGGACCTCCCTCTAGAAGACCTATGGGCTAGGCCATAAACTCGAATTCTCTCCCTGTCTTTTAAAGTTCTTGATGACAGGGACTCACAGTGAGGGCAGGTCCTAGGGTCATGTTCATCAGGTAGGCAAAGGATGCATACCTCATGGCTGTCCGTCTTTGCCTTCTTCTTGCCACAAGAAGGGCATTTGTCAAAAAGGGAAGGCATATCAAGAAAAAAATGCCAACCAACAAGAGAAAACCTACTTGACTAGATAAAAAACGTCGAAGTAAGGTTAAAAAAGTAGAAAACTGAGAGAATTTTCTGTCAGAAACAGAAAAAGAGTGGAGCTGTGTAACCAGGATCCTTCCTGAAGGAGCCGGAAAGAACAACTGACCCAACTGTCACCCCTGAGGCATGATGGGATACAGGGGGTCATGAGTGCCTTCAAGGCACGGTGTCAGTTTTTTGTAGCATGCAGCTACAGGTTAGCTTTTCAGTCTTTTTAGACTGTGTGTTTGCAATGCAGCCTGGGAGCTTTCTATGCTTTCAGGATATAATAAGAATTTCTACTGTTTTTTCAGCATTAAAACAGTTTCAAAACAATCTTTGATGTTTTTCATGTTTCTAATGCATTTGTTTCATGTATGGTGGAAATTCTTTACAGCATAATCCAGCTCTATTGTGTTTTTGGCTGCAATTATATATATATATATATATATATATATATATATATATATATATATATATATATATATATATATATATATATATATATATATGGGGCACATATAATATAGTGTTTCCGGGGTCCCGCGCATGGGCGGGAATATTCTAAAGCTTACGACTATTGATGAGGATCCCCTGGAAGAGAACTGTTAGATGTTGTAGATGGGCACCCCACCCTGTAAGGGATGCGTCCGCTGTGAGTAGGAACAGAGTTGGTAAAGGGTTGCCCTTTCGATAAATGTGTTCCACCAATGCAGAGAGTGATGGGGGCCGCTGTCTACCAACACTATATCTTTCATTGACCCTGTGATTAATTCCATTGACGTGCTTTTATGTAGAGGACACACGTTTAACCTTGCATGTGGTACTATCACAATGCACGATGCCAAAATTACATGAGAGTTCTTCCTGTTAGATATTGATTGCTTTGAAATTGTAGCAGCAGTGTTTGAAAATTTGGAATTCTGGCTACATTGGGATAAGCTAAATCTGTTGGGAGTGTTTAGCATAGCTCCTAGATAGGGTTGTAGCTGTGTGGGTAGGAGATGAGATTTTTGTGCTTTGACTTAGAATCAAAATTGATGAGGACGATTTACTGTAATGCGAGTCTGCTGTATACACTTGAGATGTGTGTTGGTTTTGATGAGCCAATCGTCTAGATATGTGAAGACATGTATTTGTTTTCTTCTTAGATGAGCTGCTACTACCGCTAGACATTTGGTGAATACTCTTGGTGCAGTAGTTAGTCCGAACATAAGTACTTTGAATTGATAGCGTTTTCCTGCTTCTACAAATCTAAGGTATTTGCGACGTGCTGGGTGAATAGGGATGTGAAAGTACGCGTCCTTTGGATCTAGTGTTGACATAAAGTCACCTTGTTGTAAGAGGGGAAGCAACTGTTGAAGTGTGACCATATGGACAGTATCTATAAGTTTAGACGCCTGAGATCTAATATTGGTCGTAGGGAACAGTCCTTTTTTGAGATCAGGAAGTAAAGTGAATAAACCCCTCATCATTGAAGTTGTATTGGAACTGGTTTTATAGCTCCTTATTTTAGAAGAGCTTGCACTTCTTGTTTGAGCAGTTGTTGGAGCTCTAGAGAGAGTTTGTGAACGTTAAGTGGAATATTGGGAGGATTGCTGATGAGCTCCAGGCAATTTAACCATGTTGGATAAAGTCCAGCACCCATTTGTCTAATGTTATTGATTGCCAAATGGGAAGCAATTGATGCAGTCTTCCCTCGGCAGGTGTATGATGATCGGGGGAATTCTTATCAAGTCACTGTTTGCTGGGAGGTGGAGAGGTACGTGCTGGCGTACCTCTACCTCTGCCTTTAAAATGGTTTCCTCTGTAACCACCTTTGTAAAATCCTCTTGAGGTGGAGGATTAATTCTGTAGTTTATAGGAAGATACTTTTCGAACATCCCCTATAAAAGGAGCAGGAAAAAGGAACCTGTGTTAGAGGGCGACTGTAGCGCTCCCATAGATTTTGCCACTTCTGTGTCTTTTTTCATTTTTTCAAGTGATTCATCCAGTTGAGGACCAAAAAGATGTTCCTTGTCAAATGGGGCATTAAGTATTGTTTCTTGTACTTCTGGTTTAAATCCAGAGATTCTTAACCATGCGTGTCTTTTGAGGAGAATACCAGTGTTAACTCCTCTGGCTGCAATATCAGCAGCGTCTAACGCACACATAATAGAGGAATTGGAAATTAGTTTCCTCCTGTACTAGTTCCTGACCTCTTTTCTTAAGCTCCTGTAGGACATATTGGAGTAAGTCTCGCATTTCGTCCCAGTGGGCCCTATTGTACCAAGCCAAAAGACCTTGTGTATTGGCTATACGCCAATGGTTGGCTGACTGTGCAGCCACTCTTTTGCCTGAGGCATCTATTACCTTAGACTCCTTGGCTGGAGGTGGTGCATCACCTCAAGTTTGTGGAATTGCTCTTTTACGAGCATTGGAACCTACTAAGGAATCTAAAGGAGGTTGGTCCTGAATAAAAATTATGTCAGGTGGTGGAGGTTTTATATTTTTTTATCCAGCATGGGTGTTATATAACATGCAATTACTGGATCTTTAAAAATATCTTCAGCATGCCTCACCATACCCTTTAGTCTTATGTGTGTCTCCTAAAGTTTCAAATGAGAAATCTTCTTCCAAAGATGCCTTGTGTAACTGGGACTCCATGGTAAGTGGCTGCCCGGGCAATTAACTTTTGATATGAGGTGTTGTCATCAGGAGGAGGTTTAGCTGGGTATAGATCTGGGTCTGTAGGAGGATCTATATTGCAATCATCCCATGGATTGGTTGGTGGTTGTCATCCCCATTTCCTACATCGGGATCTGTACAAGGATAGCCCTGTGGAGTGAGGTCTACAAGGTTTGAATGTGGTATAAATGGTACTGGTGAATATGGTTGAGGGGTATGAGGAATGGGTTGGCTAAGACTAGTAGCAATGTCTTTTTTCTTGAAAGGGATTTTATATCCTGTGTCTATTTTCCTTTTTTTTTTTAAGGATAGTATCACTGGCTTTGCTGTAATATGTACAGTGTCTGGTTTTATATAATGTTCTTTTGTTTTGGATCTAGCTTTTCTTGCATGGTTTCCAGAATTGGCTCCGGAGGCTTTTGAAGAGCATCTTTCTGTTTCGGCAGTGAAATATTTGCTGCAGAGCTGGATTTGTCCTTTATGTCTTTCGGAACTGATGTTTTAGGTGCCGAAGATGTGGTATCTCGGCCCAGAAAGCTTGAAGTGCACTTTCGGTGCCAAGCCAGTACGTTCGAAGCAGAATCTCTTTGCCTACCATGGACTGATTGCAGTGGTGGCCTGGAAGCCTTCCGTTTAGTGGGAGCAGGTTTTGTGGGCAAAGGGTCTTTTGTACTCACGGCACCTTGACCAGCTGGAACAACATGGGACTCCAGTTCTATCTGTAGCTCGGAATCGGAACCTTGGGCAGAGAAGGCCTCTTCTGCTGCAGACGCTTCCGTTTCGTGTTCGATATCTTCTCTGAAGATATATGGGGTGTCTTCGATATTTTGTTGCTGGATTTCTTTCGGTCAAGCCCGGCACTTTCGAAGTATCTTTTAGAAGCATAATGGGCCACAGGCATCACAGTCTTCTTCCTTTTACTCTGGAGATAGGCACAGGTTACATACTTTGTGAGGTTTGGCATGCGGATATTTGGAGAAGCACTGAGGGCAGAAATGGAATGGAGTCCGTTCCATTAGCAGATTACTCAATGGTGTTTGTTTGAGTAGAAGCGAAATTAAACGGGCTAGGCCCGAAGGTAGCGGTTGCAGTTCTCAATCCAACTAGGAGATTTTTTCGATTTTTTTTTATTTTCGACATGGAGGAGGATGGGAAACCTGTTCAAAACAATATAGACACAGGTACAGTGGGTTGAGAACTGAAGGGATCCCAACGAACGTCTCGAACCGAAGAAAAGCAAACCACATCCAAATCCGATGATGTGGAGAAAACAATTTAACAATGCAGTTGATGTCCACGTGCACGATCACTGAAAGGAGGAGTTACCTTACCTCGTGACTGGAAAAGACTTATTAAAAAAAAAACTTGCAAACATCCGGACCCACCAATAGATGGCATGAGTATGTAAAGCTTGTTTATCTACAGCACACACGCCTTGAACAATAAACTTCTCAAACTTTCAAATAAATGATGTCATAAACCTTGCAAAGGAGCAACATCCTCGGACTGGTCTGCAGCAGGGTCAACGGCCATAATGGAATATGAAAAATATTCACAGTGAGGCTAGTATGCAATTCTGCAGAACAGAAATTAATCATTATGGAAAAGTATAAAGTGTAATGACAGGGAC
Organism: Lissotriton helveticus; assembly: GCF_964261635.1. Lineage (NCBI taxonomy): Eukaryota > Metazoa > Chordata > Amphibia > Caudata > Salamandridae > Lissotriton > Lissotriton helveticus. Next base: position 475,710,624 of record NC_136073.1, on the reverse strand, counting down.
ATTATTGAAAATTGCAAAGCGTGTAAAGTAGTGGATAGCCTTATAAAGTTTTCACAATATGACTGGGCACCATTTACACAGAAACTCACAAAAATTCTCTTTGACAACTGCAACAAAGAGGAAAGTGGTTCTTGAATCTTAGTTTTTGATCAAAGATACTAAACCACTATGTTACTACATTATGCCATTTTTCTTGAGATTTAACGATTTGTACCATCAATGTAGGCATAAAGTGCTTCAACTTTACCATTTGCAAATACATTTCTGAACAGGTGGGAGAATTGCCAACCCTCTTGACAAAAAGTTATTACAATCAGAACCAAAAGCCTTCAATATGGTACCATGTGTCACCATTTAGCAAATATCTATGAGAGAGGCCACCAACATATTTAGAGTGGTTTTGAAAGTCTTTCAAAGATTACCAGTGACCAGTTCTCTGGCCCTAAGTATTTTAAAGTTCACGATTCGTCATCACACGTCACTGAAAAGAACTCTAAATTGGTCTTTACAATATATAAATTGCGGTCATTGTTTTATAATGTGCTTTAATAGGCACCGTTTGCCAACAGTACCCAAAATATGGTTATTCACTGCTAATTTAAAAGTGGTATATGTTTACATACTATATTAATACCAATCATTTACGTTTGAATCACTTTATCAACCTATTCAAAACAACATGATCCATTGTGGTTCAGGGGTTCCTCATCACTTCAGTAGACACATATGTTGCTTATTGCGAAATAAAGGTTGACAAACTAACTTTTGACGGCTGATAGCCAGAAACCGGTCCTTGGATGCTTGATTCCGGTCCAGGAAAGACATGGCTTGGCAGTTCGGGCTGGACTGTTCCAATGAGGCACAGGGTCAAGGCTGATTTGCATATGGCCATGTCTGACCTGGGGTGGTGTGGAGTGCAAAAAAACGATGGATTTAGGCCCAGATCTCTGTACTGGGGTGAATGTATGACAATGTTCTGCATTCTGTCCATCACCTGTTGTTTTTGACAAACTAAAAACTCCATGGCGTTTTATGTGTAGCAGAATGTTTAATTGGTTTCTGCAATGAGGGCAATAAGTTAGACAGGAAGAAGAAATTAGATTCACTGTTGACATAGCTAAAGCACACAAGAGTTTTAATACAACTTTTTGGTGCAAACTGTGGCCCACACTGCCTGGACGATTCAAAGTCAGATTGGAAAGGATTTCAAAATGTTAACTTTGATGAAGGTGATTAAGCCACTGATATCAAAACAACAAACTTTTAAGAAAAGAGAAAAAATAAATGATCAATAGCAATATGGCACTCCAAAAAGGATTAATATGGGATGGTAATATTCAAATGGATTTAAAATCAAAGGTGCCAGGTAAAAAGACTGAATGGAATAACTTACCTTGGAGGAAAAGGCAAAGATTTGATATTGAGGAAACATAAGTAGGAAGACCAGCAGGATTAACAAACATTTAGAGCAGCTGAAAATCTTTAAACTTGTCAAGCTAAACAGAATCAGATTTGAAGATTAAATGGGAAAGTAAGTGGACCGATTTGTACAGCGAACTATCCAAAACAACTGCTAATATTTCAATGCTTTATACACAGCTGAGGTCCAGACTCCACCCACACCAAATGACTCCATGAGCCGGAGAAGTGCGGAGGCTCCCAATTTGAGGAAATGATGTAGAGCGCTTGAAAATGGGGTTAATGCACAAGTACTTCACTTAAACCAAAAAGAGGAGACTGGGGTTGTGCAAGCGCAGAACTGGAATGTAATGACTGAGACCTGTCAGATGGTAAAACAAACTGGCCGCCTGTTGGATACACCAGAAGAGTCTGGCGACACTACAAATGCTGGCTGAGTGCATGATTTACTGATGGGAATTGAGGAGGGCAGAGGAGATGCCTTCTCCCTCTGGTTATTCAATCAATCAGGGGAATTGTAAGCACGCTACTCACCCGTGGGGGTCTCCAGGCGCTGGGGGGGGGTACCACTGGTTTGCTAAGCCGAAGAGCCAGGTCTTGAGGGTCTTTCTGAAGGTGTTCAGGGAGGGGGGCGCGTCTGAGGTCTGCCGGTAGCTGGTTCCAGGTCTTGGCTGCGATGTGGGAGAAGGATCTTCTGCTTGCTCTGGCTCTGTAGATGCGTGGGGTTTCGGCTAGTGCGAGGTTGGAGGAGCTGAGGTTTCTTTTGGCTACAAGGAAGTTGACTGTCGTTGTGGTATTCGGGTCCGTTGTTGTGTAGGCATTTGTAGACGTGGGGAGCTAGTGTATTCTTCGTAGGTGTTGGCTGATGTGTTCTTGTCCGGGATGCCAAGGACGAGTCTGGCTGCGATGTTCTGTATAGTCTGGAGTTTTCAAAGTAGGGACTTGTTGATGCCGGATTAGAGTGCGTTTCCATAGCACAGTCTGCTGGTGATGAGTGCGTGGGTGACTGTCTTTCTTGACTCGGGAGGGGGGGGGGGTCCATTTGAAGGACTTTCGGAGTGTGTTGAAGCAGTTGGATGTGACTGCATTGGTGAGTGCTGACCCCCAGTATGGATAGGCTAACACAGCTGTGTCCCGCAACAACCCTTCAATTTCAGGAAGATTATTTGAATCAGAGTCCCACTAGGTACCCCACATTCCCTTGTTGAATGTTTAAGAAATGTGTTGTATGTTCAGGAACAGTAATTCATGCAGCTCTCTATGCATCACCTTATCTGTATATTTATATGTGATACTATTATTTTCTGTGGCTGTACAGCTTCCTGATGTCAACCATGCGGTCAGAGTTTACAAAAAAAAATATGCAATGTTCAAACGAAATTAAGAGTCTAAGATCGAGAGGTTACTTACTTGACATGGAATACAAAATGTGTATTAAAACATTTTTTTAAAACAGTGGTCGACAATGGATTCTTTATATAAATAGGATTCCCAAGTAGTTATCATACAAGACACTTGCAATAAAAGTTTTTGCGATGCCAGAGATGGGTACAAGTTTTTTTTTTTACAAAAAGCAAATCATATTGTACTAAAAGGGTGACCATTCTAATAAGAAATAATTGCGGGACCTAAGTATTAGAACCGAGATTAGATAGTGGTTATTTCCATAATTAAAATAAAATTCTTTTAACGGGCAAGTTTGTACAGCTCTGATATAGAGGACACTGATGCGCTTTCATCTCTTATTTTTTAGAATACTCATTCCCCTATATACTAGGGACGATTTGAATTCTTTGTCCGACATCTCCTTTCAGGGTGCTGTTGTAAATTCCCTCAAGGTTCATGTTTTTTCTTGTAAAGTGATTAAAGCCCTAGGCGTATGTGTTTGGTAATTTGAACACTTGAATTAATATCAGCAATTGATAATTAATCTGATCCAAGATCATAGTTTTTTATTTATTTATCTGGCTTGATGCACCCCTGTAGACAAGGAACAACAATGTGCAAATCATTTTTGGCATTGCTGCAATTTAAACCGTCCAGGCCGAAATGCCAGGGTAAGTCCCTTTTTGACAGCACATACTCAACATCAGACTCACCAATCCAAACCTCACAGCAAGCCCATTCCTACTTGTGGCACTTAAGACGTTCGGCCAGGGGAGGGGACAAGGGTTGAATACTTGAATTAATCCAAAGAACGATGACATAGAAGTGCAGTTCAAAAATCTAACCTACCAAAAATAAATATGTAGTGCCTGCACGACTGATGTAAGACAACTTACAGTCGAAATATACAGTAGTTTTCTTATCAATAACAGTAATAGACTATTCTCATCAGTAAAATAAATAAATACATTTGCATCCATTTATAACAAGCAAGCTAGAAAAACTGTGAAGACTGGTAAAATTAGAATATTTTAATACCACGCTTGATTGGAAATTAATTAAATTGGAGAAAAAAACTGGGAAAAAAGGACACCAAATTGGGACCTCAGAGATTAAGTTAATTTACCTGTTGGTCGGTCCAAGTAGTACACATGCTCATTTTATAAAGCTGTGACTAGGCAGAGTGCAAACCTATTCCAAATATTATGCATTTTTTCAGTTTTTAAAGTGGTGAACATTTTGTCTACTTTGTGATGCGTGTGGTGGGGGGGAGGAGGCAGGTGAGAGACCGGGTTGGAAGAAAAGCGTTAAAAAAAGAAAAAGTGGACAATAGAAAAAATAAAATAATTCTCTCCACGACAGTGCCCAATCAACCATAGTAATCAGTCCGCTAGCATTCGCTCCAAATGAGGCATTGGTATCTGCGGGCATTTGATTGCAATTGTCATCTTGATTAAACTTTAAAGAAAAGGAGAGGAGGTAAAAGTATCATGTGGAGAACAACTAAAAACTGTTGTTTTTTTGTATTTTTTAATGTGCAGGGGGCGACAGCTCCTGAAACCATTAAGGAAATTAGGAGCATATACCAAGATTAATCAACTGGATTCCATTCTCCCTACAACAAGCTTTCCGTAGTTGAAAAGCTTGCATGTACTGACATCACTCGGTTCCAAAAAGCTTTAAAAGACTAATTCAACAGCATTGAGATTGTAAAGCACAATATATATCCCACTGGGGTCCCTATGGCACTAAATAACTAACTACACCATATCAGACGCAACTGGCAGCTATCACCTTCCACGTCAACATGTCTAAACAAGCACTAAATAAGCCAATAGGTCTGGCATTTCACATAGCTACAGTAACTACTAAACGTCCTTTTCAATTCAGAGTAAACAGTGTGAAGTCTTTAACGGAACTGAAGCACTTCAAAACTTTACTAGATGTCCCTCAAGTCCGAAGCAACTGCTTTGCAAATCTGTCATAAGCTGCAATTGCTCAGGTTGTTTTTAAAATGTACCTCGTGTATAATGCAGCAGCTTAAAATGTCCTTCACAAAGTAGAGGGGGTGGTGTAAAAAAACGAAATGTACATATCCACTTTTGCTACTCTAATAACGTGTGCTCGATTCCAATAGAATAAGAAAATATGGCAAAGTTGGTATATGCCGATGACCAATATCCCAATTGCAATGTCGTGATCACTGCAGAAAATGTGTAAGACAACCTAGTGTATATATAGGTACTAGCCATCACTGGGTATGTCAAGTGCCTTTTAACGTATTGGGAAGTGTTTTTATGAGTGCCACTATATGTCTCAGTAAATTGCCCACTGCCTTATGCTATGGGCTGTGGTAGGACAACGCAAAATACAAGCCAATGGATAAGAGAGAGCTGGAGAGATACATAGATAGATTCACTGAAAAAAACGAAGGTTAAAGTGATGTTACAGTTAGGTGAACAATATAGCGTTTTAAACAAACAAATCTAAAGAAATTCACCAGTTATATTTACCAGAGCTACCTATAACTTGCGTCCGTGCCTTGCACAGCTTATGTCCTCACATTTTACTCATGACACGTTAATGACATTACTCATGACATCACTGAACGCATCACCCAAGCTATTTTTGTGCACATTATAAAGTAGTAAGGCATTAGAGTTGTGAAAGTAACAGACAGCTAAGAAAAATATAAAGCAACATTAATGCCTTCACACATTCAACCCCCTTAGGTGAAGCAAGCTCGTGTTATGTTGAACAGCGAGCCTATACCATTCACTTCATGAGTAACTAAGCTCATGTTGACGAGGAACCACACACAACTGGGTAACCCCTACTGCACACTGTGTTCAATCGGTATACAACAGTTCAGAGAAAATCAACTTGTCCCAGACACTCAAGCCCTGTTAAAAAAAGTAATGCCCTACTAGGGACAGTTTTTAGCCAATATAAAAAAGCTACCTTGGCCAATCAGAAGTCTTTATCAAACGCTTCACAGTTATCAATCATCTTTTTTTTTTTGTTTGTTTTGTTTTTTTGTTTTGTTTTTTAATCCTCATCTGCCCAACACGCGTTCCATAGATGCAAAAAAGACAACGCGACCACCTCACTGCCATTGGGAGCAAAGCCCTGGTATTTGAGCCGCTTCACAAGCTAGGCAGAACTTATTACGAGTTGGCGGGAGCTACAATGCACCTTGTTAACGCTCCTCTAGGCAACTTCATGCCTGTTTGGCCATTAGGTAAATAGCGGAGTCGGGGCGGACCACAATACTAAGCCATGGAGTAGATGGGCATAATCATCGGATCTTTGGGGGGGGGGGGGGGGGGGGGGGGAACCAACGAGCCGAAGTAAGCTTCACTTCCAGTCTATCAAAAGTTTCCAAAATGTGAGGCTCTGGGTTCTACAAGATCTTTTCAAATCTATTTTGGATGTTTCGTAGAGTGAGGTTAGCCAAGCGGAGTGTGTGGGGGGGATGGTGTCCACCCAATGTATACATATCTGCCGTTTTGCCAACAGGATAGCATAGAATAGAAAATACCGCGCTGCCCCAATGATATTCTGATCAAACCCAAAGATGACAAATGATAACCTTAGAGGAATGTTGGTCTTGAGAATTGAATCTAGAGTAACTTTAATCTCTTTCCAGTAAGTGGATATGTGTGGGCATTCCCAAAACATATGTGTATCTGAGGCTGCTGGTAGTTGGCATTTATTACAGCATTTCCTGTCCTGATATTTAGATAGACGTAAAGGGGAGAGATACGCCCGGTGTAGAGTAAACAGATGGTTTCGTCTCAACCAGGCGGGTTTAACTAGTTTATACAGAAGGGAGAAGGAATTTATCCAAAGGTCCTCGTCTAATGATGCAATTTCACTTCCCCATAGCTCCATAGGGAGATTGAAATCCCCATCTATCTCTTCCAATATGGACCAGTACCAAAAAGCCACCTCCTTACCTCCTGTCTGTTTTTCGACTAGGTGCTGTTCTAGGGGGCTGAATCTCCCAATATTAGGGTTTTTCCTAATTAAGTCTCTGGCCCAACTACTAATTTGTATGTACTTAAATCTTGACAAAGTTGACCCAACTTTCTCCCTAAGCTCCTCCCACTCTATCAAGGTACCTCTAGATAACAGTTCACTCCATCTTGAGAGCTCAGCTTCTATTAGGGGGGCTGCCAGGGAGTCTTGCAGACACAGTGGTAGCCCAGGAGAGTCCCATATCAGAGCATAGTTGGAAAAGTATGCCAGCCCCACTCTACGTTTAATTTGCACCCATGAGTTTAATAGGGTAAAAAGTCTTGAGCCTCACCTTTTTAAAAAACTTTCGGTCTCCAAACTTAAATAGAAACCCGTCTAACGGGAGGTTTGCCCCCACCAGCATTGCCTTAAACAATCTCCCATTAGAAGAGAGATCTGGTGACTTCAGGAGCATTCTTGAGTGAGAGAGCTGGAATGCCCAAGAGTAATACTGCAAGTCTGGGAGGGCCAGCCCACCTTTTTCCCTCCTCCTCCTTAATTTTTTCCACGCCAACCTTGTAGCCTTATTGCCCCAAATGAAAGAGTTGATTTCCTGCTGGCACTTAAGAAGTTGCTTGGAGTCAAAAGCCAAGGGGATAGAATTAAAAATAAAAGTCACTTTCGGAAGAATAGACATTTTTACAATGTTGACTTTCCCAAAAATTGATAATTGAAGACTCACCCAGGATCTCAATAGGGCCCTACATTCTCGGAAGACCAGATCTAAATTAGCCTTTGCTAGAATGTCAATGTCATGCATAATTTTAACTCCGAGGTAGCGGATTGAAGGTGTCGCCACAACGCCCGGATTAGCAATGTTCCACGTCATGAATTCAGTCTTCTCAGCGTTGATATCATAGCCCGATATGTTTCCAAATTCTTTGGCCTTTTCAACCACAATGGGGAAGGCATTTGCTGGATCACTGGTGTAAATTACTATATCATCTGCATAAAGCCCTACCCTTCTCTCCCAACCGCCAAATTCGAATGAGGAGATTCTTGGATCATCCCTAAAGGATTGTGCAAGTGGTTCAATATACATATTAAAAAGTAGGGGGGACAGGGGGCACCCCTGTCTTGTTCCCCTACTAATCTGAAAGGGCTGGGTACATGAACCATTAACCAAAATGCTCGCACTGGGATTGGCATACAACAGACCAATAGATCTCCGAAAGTTGGGCCCAATTGCAAATTTCTTCATGACCTCAGCTAAATATGCACAATTTACTCGGTCAAACGCTTTTGTTGCGTCAAGGGTCATAATGGCCAAGGGAAGGGAGAAAGTTGAGGCAATGTCCACTGCCCCAATTAAGTCATACGTAAGGTCTGAAAGCTGTCTCCCTCGAATGAAGCCCTTCTGGTCCGTATGGATTATTGAGCCAACTTCCCGTCCCAACCGAGTCGCCAACACAGCAGCAAAGAGCTTATAATCGCTATTTAAAAGCGAAATTGGCCTATAAGAGCCACATTTGGCCGGATCTTTCCTGGATTTCGGGATCAGGACGATAGTTGCCTCCCCCCATGATTTAGGTGGGGTAGCGCCGTTGACTAAGATGTCGTTAAAGAGTCTAGTAAGTACTGAGACTATTTCGGGTGCCAAGACCCGCAATAATTCACCGGGTAGACCATCAGGGCCCGCCGCCTTGCCCCGCTTCACCTTCTTAATTGCTTCGCTCACCTCTTCCTCTAAAATTGGTCTGTCAAGCCGGTCACTTTGTTCCGGGGTGAAAGTGGGAAGAGTTATCTTCTCTAACCATCTAAGCTTAGACATCTGGTCGTCCGAGATCTCCTCCTTATAAATTTGCTGAAAAAACTCGAGAAATGCTTCTCCGATGTCTCTGGTAGAAGATCTTTCATGGGTCTCCCCCTCTATGCTAATATACTTGATGTGTTTTTTGGCCTGGTCTGATTTGATTTTCCAGGCAAGGACCTTGCCCGCGGATTCACCATATTCAAAATTCGAAAGCTTGCTTACTGCCCATCTCAATGCGACCCTCTCTTGGAGGATACTCTCTAGTTTCTCCTTTAAGTTCTTTCGTTGTTCCTGCTCTTCATTAGTCCCTTTTCCGGAACCAATGCGTCGGTCCAAGAGGGCGATTTCCTGTTCAATGTTAGCGATCTTTGCCCTGTATGATTTCCCTCGATAAGAGGCCCTATTGGTTATGTGGCCTCGTAAATTAGCTTTATAAGCCTCCCATACTATATCAAGCTGAGCAGAATTTATGTTGGTGTCCATGAAGAATTTTGTTTCTTGGATGAGGAGGTCAGTTTCCTCTTCCTCTAAAAGAATAGTACGGTCAAATGACCAAGATGTATGAGCGGGTGGCTGAACTAATTGTAAGGAAAAAAATATAGCAGAATGGTCTGATAAATGCGAGGGCAAGTACACTAAATCCTTCAGGGGATCTCTTAATGAATAGCTGAAAAGAGCGTAGTCAATTCTAGACTTATGATTGTATTTATGATTGTGGTATGATACATCAAGTGCGTTGCCTGCTCTCTCCCTCCATGGATCTGCCAATCCAAGCGTTGTCATGATCACCCCAAGCGCCTGCCTGGATTTCTTATAAGTTAATGCCCTTGAATTGGGGGATTTGTCCAAGTTTGGGTTAAGTACCAAATTAAAATCTCCCATCCAAATTATTGGATCGAGTGTTGTTAAGAGGTGGCTCTGGATTTTGTTCAAGTATGAGGGGTCGTCCTGATTAGGTCCATAATAACCTACCAAATTATATGGTCTACCCTCTAAACTTACTTTAACGTATAGCCACCTGCCACTAAAATCTTCCTCATGATCAATAATCTGTGCACTGACTTGCTTTTTGAAAAGGATAAGGATGCCCCGGATATTAGCATTGTGGTTTGTGCATATAAAACAGTCAACCCATCTAATTTTCCTCAACATATCCTTCACTTCTTGTTGGAGAAGATGTGTTTCCTAAATGACAATGACCTGCGCTGGGGAGTCCCTCAAATACTGTAATATTCTATACCTCCTACTCTTAACACGCAGGCCATTGACATTCCAGGACAAGAATTTTATCTCCAGCATCTAATATCCTTACTCCTACACCGACTCATTGATTCAATATAAAAGAAACAACTCCCAAAGGCAGATTAGACAAGACTGAGTTGTGTTTAATGAGGATTGTAAATATAGATCGGTGTCTGACAAATGAAGATATTTTGCGATTTTACCCCTTCCCCCCCCCCTCCCTGGAAAACCCCCCCTTACTTAACCTGGCTGTGATGCCAGATTTGTCTCTCTGAGGAGTCCCCCCTCACCCAGCTCTGTTACGTGTTGTTAGTATGTAATATAGTCGGACAGAACCTAGGTTGATGTCCTTAAAGAGAAAATATCATGAGTGAAAAGGTACAGAGAGTAGTAGAAGTAGAGGTAGAGGTAGATAAACCTGGGGGAGGTCTCATCAGAGTTCTTCATGTTTTTTTTAATGTTTTTTAGAGCTTCACCCCCCCCCCCCCTATTCCCAATCCGTGTTACTGCTTTTCTTTTTTTTTTTTATCAATCATCTTGTGAGAAATGAAGAGGACAAGAGTAGAACCATAGGTAATATAAACAGTGTGTACCCTATGCAGAGAGTTTTCACTGCCCCACACAATTTGCAGAAAGCCAAACTCTCAAGGGAAATATACCACAGATTATTAAACAGTATATAAGAACAGTGTTCCCTCTGTCCAAAACCTCTTCAAATACACGAATCACTGTAATCACTAAAGGCCTGAAGGTGCCCAATGTTATACTACTCAGACCCTTTATACACTGCTGATAAAGTTCTAGAATAGATGAGCTTCGGTGCTATATCAAGCAAATGAACACGGATAAGTACCTGATGTACAAAGTAGTATGTCCTATATAGAAATTATCATGCTGAGCCGATTCCCTTAAAATAGTCAAGGGTGCTTACAGTACTTAGTATTTACTACATACAATAATTTTAAAAGTGCATACTCTTTTTTTCAAAACCAAGAAACTTGTATGCAAGTTATCAACCGTAACCTGCACATAGCATTAGTTCTGTACACAAACATGCATAACATGCTCAATACCTCTACGCACCTATGACACATTAGGAGGATAACATTTTTGTAAACACTTACACCCGTTAGTAACAAAAAGGTTGTACAAAATTAGGTAGAGAACTAGGATAATACTTGCCACAATACAAAGTATAAAACAAACTAACACTCATTGGATGATGTAATCAGTGGTCATGAGTGATGTTATAAATGAGGTCACAGAACAGGTCTTGAGAGATGTAATATCTGGGGTCAGAAGCAGTGCATGTGGCAGTGCAAATTACAGTTTGCTCTGCTAAGTATAACTGTTGAATTACTGGGTTCAAAAGGTTAGGGTGGCCCTGAAATGTTAACCTAACTGCAGCGTCACTTTAACCATTTTGGGGGGGGGGGGGGGGGGGATTTCTAGGGATTTATTTTTTTAAAGGCGAACTAAGACAGAATAATTCCTCGTTATAACAATTTAAAAAAAAAAAAATTCTGTGAAAATTGAGTTTTTTTAATGTAAAGTAATATTATATTGATGTAAGTAAGAGACACCCACAACACATGGCATGGGGTCAGCCACAGGGCCGGCCCACACCCAACCCCTCACAGGAAAGCAAGCCCAGGCGGCACACAGCATTTGGCCACGATTGACTTGCGATTTGCCCCAGGGCCGAAATGCATTAACCCCTTCGATGCTGATGACGGCCGGGAGCCGTCATGGCACACGGTGCTCGTGTGCTGATGACGGCTCCCGGCCGTCATGGCACCTACCTGCGGGAGGAGGGCTGGTGCTCCCCCCGCGTGTCCTCGATCTTTTTTTTTTAACCTCGGGAGGCAGGGGAAGACCTTCCCGTGCCTCCCCCACCCGCCCCCTCCCACGTCACTGATGTGGGGAAACAGGTACGCACAGCGATCTTGCTGCATCGTTTTTTGTTTGCGAGGCACCGGGGGACAGAAAAGGGTTTGCCTTTCCCCCCCGGTGCCTCTTTTCTGCATTCCTGCTGCATGGTCGTGCAGCAGGAATGCAGAATAGTCCGATTTTTTTTATTATTTTTTTTATTTCTGTTTCGGAGAGCGGCCCCTTGAGCAAGGGTCGCTCCCCCAGGGGTGCATAATGTTTTACCGTGTCTGCCCCCCCCCCCGGGGGGGGGCAGGACATATATTTATGAATTGTGGAGCCCACTGGACCACCAATGTAACAGTGTATGGGGAGTGGCCCCTTGGGCAAGGGTCACTCCCCTTGGGGACATGTTTTTGGCTGTCTGCCCCCGTGGGGGGGGGGGGCAGATCAAGCCATGCTTTTTGTTCTTTGTAGCCCACTAGGCCACCAGGGATGGTTATAAGGAGAGTGTCCCCTTGGGCAAGGGTCACTCTCCATTTTGGCCCACTAGACCACCAGGGATGTGTGTGGGGAGCGGCCCCTTTGGGCAAGGCTCACTCCCCAAGGGGTGCAAATATTTCTACGGTGTCTGCCCCCCATATATTTTGTTTTTTCTGGCTGCCTGGACCACAGATTTTGCGGTCTATGGGGAGTGGCCCCTTGGGCAAGGGTCACTTCCCCTGGCGGCATGTTTTCTGGCAGTCTGCCCCCTTGGGGGGGGGGGGGTGGCAGATCAAGCCGGTATTTTTGTTTTTTGTAGGGCCCACTAGGCCACCAGGGATGTTTAGAAGGAGAGTGACCCCTAGGGCAAGGGTCAGTATCCATTTGGCCCACTAGACCACCAGGGATGTGTGTGGGGAGCGGCCCCTTGGGCAAGGGTTGCTCCCCAATGGGGGCAATTTATTTTGGCAGATTGAATGTTTGGTAATGTATTGGACCACCAAAGAAGCCATGTGTGGGGGGTGGCCTCAAGGGCAAAGGTTTCTCCCCTTTTACAGGGGTGAATATTTTATTTATACTCTTAGGCCCACTTACCCCTTAGCTTTTTTGGTGTATTGTGTGTTGACTGGTGCATTATTTGAATATGTGATTGTAATGTTTTTTCTTCTCCTTTTTATTGTAGTGTAAAGCTTGTGATTCCTGTTTGCGTTTTCGGCAGTGGTTGTTCTGCAGTTTTGCGTATTTGCATTTATTTGGTAAGAAAAACATTTTTGTAGGGTTTACTTCAAATGAGTATTATTGTTATGCATAAATGTCTTTTTTTGTAAGTGCTGTCATAATGGCTGTATTTCTGTTTGTGTTCTGAGCATGAAATTAATTGCGACGTGTTTTGCGTTGTCTTATGTGTAATTTGTTTTTTTTTTTCTTTTTTAGTGGGATATTGTTGATCCTTTCTGTGTCTGTGCAGAGTAGGTGGTGCTGAGTCTAGCTGCTTCTGTCAAGTGAGTGGTATAGTGTTGGAGTATATAGGTCTGTGAGATAAAGCAACATTGTATTTTTTTCATTTGTTTTTTTTTCAAAGGATTTGTTGTTCACGTGTTTGACAAATAATCTTATTTAGTTAGCATTATGGCTAGCCGTAGAATGACTGCTCAGCAGGTGATTGGTTTGCTTCTTGAATCTTCCTCTGAGCTGGATTATGAGACTGACAGTGCGTCTGAGGGAGAGGAGGGAGGGGATGATTCAGGCAGTGAGATTTCTCTCCACATGGAATCATCGGATGATGAATCCACTCTCAGTGCGGACGAAGTGCCTGTTTTAGAGGAGGAGATTGATGTGCCAATGGTGCAAGAGACATCTGGCTTGCACCCTGGTGCTGCAAGCCTTCCCATTGGAAGTTCTGGACTCTGGGTTGATCCAAACATGGTGCAGCCGGTGTTGTCTGACTTTACTGGTTATGCAGGGTGTAGAGTGGATTGTGAAAGTTTCTTGCCTATACAGTTTTTTAAGCTGTTCATGGATGATGTCTTTTTGGCTGAGATTGTTGAGCAGACTAATTTGTATGCGGAACAGTTTTTGAGGAACAACAGTGCCAAACTTGGGCCCCACTCTAGAGCTACCCGTTGGACTCCCACAAATCTGGATGAGATGAAGAGGTTTTTAGGTTTGACTTTTTTGATGGGCTTGATAAGGAAGCCTTCCCTGGCTTCATATTGGTCTTCCAGTCCCTTGATGGCAACGTCTATTTCCTGCAGTTATGAGTCGTGATAGGTATTTACTTTTGCTTCGGATGCTGCATTTCGTTGATAATGCTTTGGCGTTGCCACGAGATCACCCTGACTGTGACCGCCTTTTTAAGATTAGGCCTGTTATTGATCATTTTGTAGATCGATTTTCAGAGATCTATACTCCAGGCAAAGAAATATCTATTGATGAGTCTGTGGTCTTGTTCAAGGGTCGTTTACTTTTTAAGCAGTACATTCCTAGCAAGAGGGCACGTTATGGAATTAAGCTGTATATGTTGGCTGAGAGTAGGACAGGATATGTCTCCAATTTACGTGTGTACACTGGTAAGGATTCCACTATTGACCCCCCTGGTTGTCCGTCCACTTTTGGAGTGGCAGAGAAAATTGTCTGGGATCTTGCTAGAGGACTGTTTAACAGAGGCCACCATTTGTACCTGGATAACTTCTACACTGCTTTGCCATTGTTTAAGGAGTTGTTGAAAGTGGACACTTTTGCCTGTGGCACAATCCGCTCGAACCGTAAAGGTTATCCGAAAGAGCTTGTTTGCAAAAAGCTTCAGAGGGGACAGTGCAGTGCCTTGCGTAGTGATGAACTGCTAGCTGTAAAATTTGTCGACAGGAGGGATGTGTACATGCTGACTACCATCCATGATGAAAGTACTACATCTGTGCCTGTTTGGGGTGAGGTTGCTGAAGTGCGTAAACCTGTGTGCATTGTAGACTACAATAAGCACATGGGTGGTGTTGACAGAGTAGATCAGAGGTTGGAACCTTACACTGCTATTCGTAAGTCTTACATTTGGTATAAGAAGTTGGCCATCCATTTGTTTAATATAGCAACTTTTAATGCTTTTGTTGTGTTCAAGGAGTGTTCTCCTGCGTCAAAGTTGACTTATGTTCAGTTTCAGGAGTCTGTGATAGGCAGCCTTGTTGTTGTGGATCAGGCACATGTTCCTAGAGTCGGAGTGGTGGAGGAAGTGGCTAGATCGCCACTTTCCTGATTACATTCCTCCCACGCCCAAAAAAAACAATCCCTGTAAGAGATGTAAAGTCTGCTATCGAAGAGATGTGCGGAAAGATACTCATATGCACTGTGCCGATTGTCCTAATCCTGGGCTGTGTGAGCCCAGATGTTTCAGAATGTATCACACTCAAAAGAAATTTTGGGAGCTACCGTGAATCTAATGGTCTACTGCCTGGTCTGTAATTTTTTTTATTGGTAATTCAGTTGCACCTGTGGCATTAGTATTTTGTTTTTTAGTTACCGCTGTTTGTAGTTTTGCATCTAGTTCCAAATGGTTTGTAATTTTTTTCTTTGTTTTAAAAAAATATATATTTGGCGGTGTGCATGGACTGGTGTTTGGCTGGAGGCGTGCATGGACTGGTGTTTGGCTGGCGGCGTGCATGGACTGGCACTTGACTGGTGGTGTGTCTGGACTGGTGCTTGGCTGGCGGTGTGTGTGGACGGGCGCTTGGCTGGGGATGTGCGTGGGCTGGTGCTTGGCAGGCAGTGTGCGTGGACTGGTGCTTGGCAGGCAGTGTGCGTGGACTGGTGCTTGGCAGGCAGTGTGCGTGGACTGGCGCCTGGCTAGCGGTGTGCGTGGATTGGCGATTGGCTGGCAATATGCATTGACTGGCGCTTGGCTGGTGGTGTGCGTTGACTGGTGCTTGGCTGGCGGCGTGCGTTGACTGGTACTTGGCTGTCTGTGGACGGAGTGGTGCTTGGCTGGCGGTGTGTGTGGAGTGGCGCTTGGCTGGATGGTGTGCGTGGAGTGGTACTTGGCTGTCTGTGCACGGAGTGGTGCTTGGCTGGTGTTGTGTTTGTGGAGTGGCGCTTGGCTGGTGGTGTGTGTGGAGTGGCACTTGGCTGGTGGTGTGTGTGGAGTGGCACTTGGCTGGTGGTGTGCGTGGAGTGGTACTTGGCTGTGTGTGCACGGAGTGGTGTTTGGCTGGCGGAGTGTGTGGAGTGGTGCTTGGCTGGTGGTGTGTGTGGAGTGGTGCTTGGCTGTCGGTGTGTGCTGAGTGGTGTTTGGCTGGCGGTGTGCATGGTCTGGTGCTTGGATGGTGGTGTGCGTGGACTGGCACTTGGATGGTGGTGTGCTTGGACTGGCGCTTGGCTGGTGGTGTGTGTGGAGTGGCGCTTGGCTGGATGGTGTGCGTGGAGTGGTACTTGGCTGTCTGTGCACGGAGTGGTGCTTGGCTGGCGGTGTGTGTGGAGTGGCGCTTGGCTTGCGGTGTGTGTGTATTGGTCCTTGGCTGGTGGTGTGTGTGGAGTGGTACTTGGCTGTCGGTGCGCGCTGAGTGGTGTTTGGCTGGCGGTGTGCATGGTCTGGTGCTTGGCTGGTGGTGTGGGTGGACTGGCGCTCGGCTGGCGGTGTGTGAGTAGTTACTTTCTGTTGGTCACTACACACACTGCTAGTTGAGTGACACTCCACGCAGTCCATCATTTTGTGTAGTTGCAGTGTCAGAAATGTGGGCGTGTGAAAGTGATGGGCCCTTGAATGGCGCTGTCTGCTGGTGTGAGTGTTGAAATGTGATAGGTCCGCGACTGGCGGTGTGAATGTTTTGTATGCGTCACAAGTACGAAAGGTGTATGAATGGCCTGTAAAGAGGTTGGTGCCTTGACGTGGCTTTACAGCTCACGAGCTGTGAGTCAGTGGTTCAGTTTATCATACTTTCAATTATACGCAGTGTATTTCATTTTTGTGAAATTACTTGCGAATACAATTGTATGTACTGAATCATCACTCACCCTCGTGCCAAATCCAACCAGTATGTGTGTGTGTGCTTGCGGATTAGATGGCTGTGCAGTAATATTTGTCTTTTTTCTCTTTCTGAAGTAAGGTGTACCTTGTCCCTGATTGTGATTGTTGTAATGTGTTGCTTTTCCTTCTGGATGGTGTCAATGGTCTGGTTTGTATCAGGTATGAAAGGTGCGTGAATGGCCTGTAAAACGGTTGGTGCCTTGTCGTGGCTTTACAGCTCACGAGTTGCGAGTCACTGGTTCGGTTTTTATGCATTTATTTATTGACAGAGCATTTCATTTTTTTGAAATATCTTGTTAATAAAATTTTATGTACTGAACCATCACTCGCCCTCGTGCCAAACCCAACCTGTACGTGTGTGTCTTTGAGGAATAGATAGCCGTGCTTGAATGTTTGACTTTTGAGTAACTCTGTTAAGGTGTACATTATAGCTATAAATAACTTACTAAATTTAAATATTATTGTTAAACCATGGGAGTATATGGTCATGTCTTTCAGGTGAATTCTATTGTTTTTTTATCCACAATCTCCTGCAAACTTGAAATTGTCTGTCACAATTTCTATGCAATATTGTCCCAAGAATCGCACGCTCTCAAATTGAAAACTTAATTCTCCACCGTACGATTTGGACCTTTTCCTGTTGCAGCCACTATGCCTACCCACGCAAGTGAGGTACCATTTTTATCGGTGTTTCCTTGGGGAACGCTAGGTGGGAGGAAATTTGTGTGAGCCCAGTGATGCCACGCTTTCCCCCACAAAAATGTGTGAAAAATCAGATTTTTTTCAGCTATAATCGAGATTTGCAAGGGATTCTGGGTAAAGGGGCATTGGAGGATCCACGCAAGCCATACCTCCTTGGAAGCCCCCGGGTGTCTACTTTTCAGAAATGTGTGGGTTTGGTAGGTTTCCCTAGATGGCCGTCTAGCACGGTGCCAAAAACCCAGGTAACCCCTCTTGCAAAAGCTGGTGGTTTTGTGTCAAATCCACCAGCTTTTGCAAGAGGGGTTACCTGGGTTTTTGGCCCCGTGCTAGACGGCCATCTAGGGAAACCTACCAAACCAACACATTTCTGAAAAGTAGATACCCGGGGGCTTCCAAGGAGGTATGGCTTGCGTGGATCCTCCAATGCCCCTTTACCCAGAATCCCTTGCAAACCTCAATTCTAGCTGAAAAAAACATTTTTTTCGCACTTTTTTTGTGTGGGAAAGCGTGGCATCACTGGGCTCAAACAAATTACCTCCCACCCAGCGTTCCCCAAGGTCTCCCGATAAAAATGGTACCTCACTTGCGTGGGTAGGCATAGTGGCTGCAACAGGAAAAGGCCCAATTCATACGGTGGAGACTTAAAAATTACCTTTAGCAAAACTATCTTATTTTTTGAGGGGGTCACCTGAGCTTTTGGCCCGGGGCTTGGCGGGCATCTTTGGAAACTACCAAACCCAAACAGTTCTGAAAACTAGACACCCGGGGGAGTCCAGGGAGGTATGGCATGCGTGGGTCCCCCAATGTTTTCCTACCCAGAAATCCCTGCAAACCTTAAATTTAGGTTAAAAAAACACTTTTCCATAAATTTTTGGGTGGGATCTCCCTGCCGGCACAAATGTCCTACCACCCAGCGTTCCCCCCGATCTCCCGAGTAAAAGGATACCTCACTTGTGTGGGTGGGCCAAAGGCCTGTGACTATGATGGGGTGCTTAATTTGTCAGACCTAAATACTAAATTTTTTTTAAATTCATTTTTAGCCTGTTCTGCTTTGGGGCACCCACACAAGCGAGGTACCATTTTACTCGGGAGAACAGGGGGAACGCTGGGTAGTAGTGTGATGTATTCCTATAGGTTCTGTATCGATCCCCCTATTCCTGACCCTATTCTGGTTAACAAGTTAACTAGCAGCCATCCCATGAGGCAGAAAACCCCCATGATGCAGGAACCGTTATCTGATAAAGCCACACCACGGCACAGGAACGTGTTATCTGATTAGGTCATAACGCTTGCCATCTAATTAGACAAGCGATATTCCTCCAGCCCCTGATAAGGCATACGGAGTTCTCAAAACAAATCAAACCTATGACAGACCTGGGAAAAACCCTGCGGCCATTGTTTTGATTTCACCGAGAACTTCAGCAAAAGAATGTGCTAACGACCAGGTCGTATGACATCCTTATTGACGTATCTATGTCCATCCTTACGTCAATCTCGGCACCTTAAAGGTATAAATATTACCGATATTGCCCTATGCAAACACACGCGGTGGTGACGAGATCGGAGCAGCCAGACTTGCCGAAGCCCAGAGCAGAGCAGACCCCGCTGGCGCAGCCCCGCCTTCCTGACACGCTGAGAACGAGACGCTGTTTTCTCCTGCCGAGAAATCCAGCTCCGGCGCTTCCGGGTAGCCCTCGCAGGCAGCCTGGAATATCGAGACCAGAGACGAGAGATACCATCCCTCATTCATCCTAGATTCCAGGTACAGAACTGAATAACCCCTTGCAGAGAATTCTTTAGTCAGTCACTTGGCAAAACAAACTTAACTTAAACTGTAACTTTCTATTCCCGCCCACATATTAGGCTTAGGTCAGGTACACGGGGTAGGCGTAGTTAGAAACACCAGTTGAGTACGATTAGTCAAATGTAAATGTGTATGTATTCATTTTATTCATTTTAAACCTTCATATGGCTTAGAAACCATATCAATGTTTTTACAGTATTATTTTATGCTTCTGCTTTTATTGTATGCACTTTACTTAACCATAAGTATTGCAATAATATCGATAAGAAACCTGATCTGCAAACAAACTAAATAACGTTCCTGTCGGTAAAATGGGAGACAGTGATGACGAAAGAGAGACAGTTAGGATAGCAACTGAACTCGCAGCTGCTGATAATGCACTGCAAGACACAGACCCGGATATAATACTCATCCCGGTCATCAAGAGGAAATCTATAACTTTAAAACTTATAGAAAATGGACTGACACCTAGAGGTGGCACAGTCATATTCGTGATTGAGGCACACGAATATCGGCAGACAGAGGTATATTATTCATGGATACACTTTCCAGCAGCAAATGCTGTAACAAAGTACTTCCACTATTACAAAACAGAGGACCCTCCTAATGAGTACACTCCTTTCGAGGAGGTGGAAGTACCACTTAAATTTCAAGAGCATCTGCTCTTATTTAATGGCGCCCTAAAACATAATAATCACATCACCAGGCTCGGTCCATTAGGTAGACCAGGAGCAACGTGGCCGGTCCTAGCCGGATACACACCACATCCAGACATCAATGGGATGTCTCAAGCAGAGCTTTTAACACAGCTAAAACAATTAATAAAATGACATAGACAATTAGTCCAATATGTGATGCGGACTTCAACAATTCAACCAGCAATTAAAATTCCACAGCTGACCCCTCACCAGGGGAACACAAATAAAATTACACCACAGAACATACAATCCTGCCTAGGTAAAGTACCAGCTAAACGGGAACAAATACCATTCTGGTTAGCACAAAAAATCACCCAAATAGAGGCGGTGTTTCCAGACACCACCCCGTTAGAAAAACACAGGATTCTGACTATCTGTCTTCCAATGGGAATCGCACCACACGTGGAGGACTGTGACACTTGGGGTACAGTCTTTGCTTCCATTTACACAAAAACGCACGGTGTTCCATCCATTTCGGTAATACCAGATGTGCTAAAACAAATTCAAGACGAATACGGTCCAGAACCCGCTTTAACTCTTGGTATGAAATTACTAAAAGACTTCAAGCAGGTCTCGGCTATATTATTAGCCAACATAAAGGGAGAAGCAGCAAACGTGGCGATCCGCCAGAGGTTAAAGGAGACAGATATAGCAGACCAACCAGCTGAAATTGCCAGAATTATAGAAAAATCCTATGAGGAACTAGGTAGAGATAGTTTAGGTGGAATACCAGTAAAACCACAACTGATTGAAAGTCCTGAAAAAATATTTTTTAATAATAATTCAACATCACAAAAAAAGAGCTGGGATGGAAACAAACAATCCAATCCTAAAGAAAAGAAATTCCAGTCCAGAGGAAGGTCTCCTCGGCGGAGAGAAAAATCTCCGAACCAAAGACACAGGTCACCCCAAAGTGACCCCTCTGGGAAAAGATATAACCTTAGAAATAGGGATAATATAAAGAAGCCTGATAGATATCAAGACATTGATACACGTCCCTCTCAATCTTTTCAGACTTCCTCGCAGAAATCGGAAAGAAGAGGACGATCAGAACAAAGAGAAGAGCACGCCAAGTCCAAAGACAAGGAACCTGCTCATCTAAAAAAGAAATTACAATTTCCAAAAAAGAAGGTAGCCAGTATCAAGGTAGTTAACAATGCCGAGAATACTGAGGACACAACTGAAAAACGGAGAATGGGCTCAGACAATGCTAGACAGCGCAGCAGAAGTGAGCATAGCTCGCAAAGTCCTTATGAATCATCTGGAGACAGTGGACACGAATGAATATCTTCAAGTGGAAACTGCAGACACCAGAGTTAGCAAACCTCACAAAATATATGAAATAACTTTACGTATAGAAGGGGATAAGACTAGAAAAATAAGGGGCCTATTTTGGGATAATCTCTCCAAGGGCTATGACATCCTTCTAGCTGAAAAAGACTGGCCACCAGCGTTTGTCAGGGAGTGCCCTCATGGCGAAGAAATAATTATGCCTGCCTTCTCAAATCATATCCCAATTCATAAAAAATACACACTTGCCAGAAAGTGGGCAGTAGCTCAAGCTCCTGCTTTATATAAAAATCATGTAGGATGGGATGAGGACTCTCCTCCTCACAAAATCCAGTTAAAATCACAACCTACTGCACAAAGACAGTACCCAATTAAGCAAGAAGCTAAAAAACAGGTAAAAGAAATCCTAGATCAATTAGAATACCAGGGGGTGATTGAAACTTGCACCTCACAAATGAACAACCCTTTGTTTCCGGTCTCCAAACCAGACAATTCATATCGTCTAGTTTTGGATTACCGACACCTTAACTCATGTTGCAAAACTTTTGCAGTGCAAAACTCGCATAGTGCTGCACTAATGAATAACATAGTGCGCAAAAAATACAAAACAACATTAGACATCTCTAATGGATTCTTTTGTCAAAACATAGCACCAGAGAGCAGATATTTGTCTGCATTCTCAATAAATGGCACTCAAAAACAATTCTGTCGGTTAGCCCAGGGGTACAAGAATAGCCCAGGGGTATTCTCAGCGAGAGTAACAGAATTACTACAAACATATGATGACGAAGCATTATCTTATGTCGACGACATATACTTAACAGATGATGACTTGGATACTCACTTGAAGAGAGTGAACACCATAATACTTGGGTTCGCAGCAGAGGGTTACAAATTCAACTTTTAAAAAATCCAGAATTGCCCATCTAACAGTCCTGTTCTTAGGATACGAATTATCAAGTGAAGGCAAAAGCCTGGCTGACAATTTCCTAGAGAAATGTGCCGTACTCCAAGCACCTAGAACACTAAAAACCTACAGTCAATTCTAGGCTTCCTAAATTTCGGAAGAACATACATCGCAAATTACGCGGAAAGGGTCAAACCCCTTTATGATCTAATAAAACCAGATTTTAAAAGAACCAATTGGACTCAAATACACACAGAAATTTTGAGATCCTTACAAACAGACATGTTAATTAAAACAAAATTAGAAACACGTGATAACACACGCAATCTTGTGATTCGAGTCATCCCAGGAAGATGCGGATTCACATACCTGACCTCTAATGAGGGAGAAAAGGTACCAATTGCATTCAAATCACACTTGTACACTAAGGCTGAAATGAAATTTAGCCCAACGGAAAAAATTCTTACTGCAACACAGACAGCTATAGCAAAAGAACGAGAAAAGGCACAAGGTAAACGAATAATAATCGTGACACCAATACCAGCCCTAGAGGCTGTAACAAAAGCAAGCATTCCAAATGCTAAAGCGCTCCATCCGAGATGGATACAATGGGCTAATTCTCTTGCTGCAACAGACGTGGCATACGAATTTGATCCTAACTTAAAAACACAAGAATTTCTCCAATATGAATTTGAATGTCCTCCGCCGACCGAAATTCTGCCTCTAGAACATTACGACTGTATAATATATACAGACGGATCAGCACAACCCGCAGTAGGGGGTAAACAAGCTTACAGTGCTGCGTGCGCGATTGTTAAAGGTCGCTGGCACGAAGGAAAATTCAAACCGGCTATCACTAAGACACAATCTCTAGGAGATTGTACAGCTCAGCGAGCTGAACTACTGGCGTTTAAGATGGCGCTTGAAAATACAGATCGAGAATTCCCCACACTCATAGTGTGCGATTCGTATTACTGCGTTCAGTCTTACAATGAATACTTGCAGATCTGGCTTCAGAATGGCTTTAAGGATGCAAAAGGAGGCACAATCAAGCATAAGATGCTCTGGGAACAAGTAGTTCTATTACAAAAAGAACTACCAAAGACTCACGTGATGCATACGCTGAGTCATCAACGTGATGGCGTTAACGTTGAAGGGAATTCATTGGCTGATGAGGCCGCGAAGGCAGCTGTGCAAACGGCTTCCGTAGCTGCCATCACACGGTCAAAAACAAAAATAGACAGCGAAATATTACAGGCTGTCAGCGCTACAGAAAAGGATTCGATAGAAACACTCCCAAAAGGCTTTCCAGTAAAATACTCATACATAACTGATGCAAACAATGTTCCTTTTGCTCGAATCCCTGGAGTGGGGGATAGGGCAATTCCAAACATGGAACATAGGTTAGGACTGATAATAGCGGCACACGAAGGGCTTGCTTCTATACATGCTGGCGTCTCAGCCACAGTATCATTATTAAAACAGAGATACTGGTGGCCACAAATGAGAAGACAAACAAGGAACTATGTTTTAGAATGTGAAATATGTCAAAGAATGAAAGTATCAACGGTGAGACGTCCAGCGCAGACGCCCCTTCTAATCTCGGATAAACCATTAGCCTGTGTTTACCTAGACCACTGTGGTCCCTTACAAAGGGATGGTAACTATAAATACATCTTGGTTGCAGTGGACTCATGCACGAGATTCATATGGATGTGGCCCCAGCGAACGGCTGACGCCAGAACTGTTATAAAAGATTTGCGAGTCTTTATCGTCACATACGCAATTGGCATGCTGCATTCGGACCATGGTCCTGCTTTTAGCTCTAGGGCTTATAAGGAGGCCATGGTCAGCATGGGCGTTACATTGCGGTACTCTTGTCCATTTCACCCTGAGGGGAACGGAATTGTTGAAAGAAAAATCCGTGACATAAAGCAATCTATAACGGCAAAGGTATTAGGTTCGGGAACTGGGTGGGTCAAACATCTAATAAGTGTCCAACGTAGTCTAAATAACTTGCCAAGAAATTCTCTGAAGGGATTCAGTCCGTACGAATTATTATTTGGAACTAGGATGTTAGTCTTAGATCTCGACAGTCAGACTTCAGTGGTGAAGGAAAAATGCTTTGATATCAAAGATCGTTTGGCTGTTTTGCAGGACTTAAACGAAACAAGAAAAGACCTGAGCAACATAAAGTTGAAACAGCAGCCAACAACCACTGAAGAACCACCACCTGTCCCAGCAAGACTTGTCTGGATTCCAAAAATCGGGGATCTAGTCAGAGAAAAGATCGCGGTAAAGAAGGAATTTGGGCCTTCTTACAGAAAAGCAGTTCCTGTCTTGTCTGTCAACGGGACAAGATCAGTTGTACTACCGCCGCTTGCTGGTAAAAAGGAGAACCGAGTTGTATCCATCGACCTGGTAAAACCACAACATGTGGCCGATAACAAATAGTAGGCCAAGTGGACTCCCGAGAAGTAGTAGAACACCAAGATTTGCTACTAACACAGAGGTACAATCTAAGAGGCTAATCACATTCGAAACGCCTACAGAACTACAACAAGGACTATGCAACAATGCAATGGAACTTAGACCTCTGAAAACCCAAATAAAAACATTTAGCAGAGACACACCAATCTATAATGAAGTAACAAACGACTATGCAAGAAACAGTAATCCTGAAGCAATTGGAACAATTGACAGAACTGCATCCGGCTACTTCATAAACTTCGATGATTCCTCTGAAGGCTTCACTGAATCAAAAACACAGCCATCAACAAAAACCTTTAAAGAAAAAGTTAAAGTACTTTTGAAACAACTGAAAGAAACATATCTAATTTCTCCATGGATTGAATTTTGGGTGGGTTTTGGTGCATTTATCCTCATACTTTGGCTCATCATGGTACTAACTTTGGGACGCTTCATTGAGGGAAAATATGCTAAAATGGACACAGCAAGTCAGAAAATCAACTTGATCCTCAAACCACACACATCTTCACACGTCGAGAAAAGAGAACTTTCTTCAGTCAACTTCACAGCCAATCCTATACTGGGTGGGGTAGCATGGGACAAAACTGACTACGAAATTTAGGGTCCGGTTGAAATCCTGAAATATCCACACCAAATTAAGATCTCATTGAGTGACTTTGTAAAACCAAGCTCATTTGCTGATGATTGGGACTTTGAAAGTATAAATAATATGATGTCTGACTTAGTAATGTCTGCTAAATTTACCAAACATGATTATTTGCAGGGTTCGACAAATTATGATAGTATGTACTGTTATAACCACTATGGTAACCATTTTTTACATAGATCTGCACAACCTAGAAATGTTTTAAATTATAATCAATGGGAACATTGTGCAACCCCTCCAAAAGGAAGCTCAAGAACCGTTTATGACAAATATTCATACTTTTCAGGTTTTAACACAAGTAATGCCGAAACATTTTATTTCAAATTGTCAAATAAGACAGGGACAAAGACCATGATAACAAACACGAAATTGATATATTCAGACTCATTCTTTGAACAAATGAATACTTTTGGTTTTGATTATTGGGACAAAAATGTTGAAGTAAAAAGTGTTTGGGGTACAAAAGAATGGCAAGTACAGGGGATAGAGTCCTTGTTTAGAGCCTGCATGATCCCAGAACAAATTATATTTTTAAATGACACTGTTCAACAAACTACCTGTCTTGGCTTAGCCAAAATCAAAGACTTAAATAAACCATCTATTCCAAAACCAACAATGAACAGCAATAGCTCCACAGATGAAGAGATAGACGTAAATTATGTATTAAACCAAAACAGAACACATCCCGATTGGAAACAGTGGTTGATCTGGCCCACAGATACTAATAACTGTCAAAACAGATTCCTGAACAAAACACAGGGGTTCAAAATGACCAGTCCAGACCCTAGATATTCCCAAAGACAACACCCAGGAATAATAACCACCTACAGTGTGGGCAAATTATGCCTTCAATGGCTACAGACTTCCACACTGGCAGAAATTAAGCAACACCTAACTTTACTTACTGATGGTGCTGACTTGCGTGATTTCATTATGGGACCGCGCAAACAGCGTCAGAAACGTTTCATAGCAGCCTCTGTATATGCAGCATACAACGAGGCCTGGAAGGTGACTCAAATTGAGACAGCAGAAAGAATACGGGAAATTGACCGTATTAATTTGGAAAAATCACTTTCTGTAGTGGACAATGGGTTAATGACTGTCCTCCAGAATTTTTTCTCTGGACAGCATTGTGTCTTCAGCAATCGACATAATATCGCAAGACTTACTGTTGTTACAACACGGTCAGTCTCAATTGCGTTCTATTGTACAGCTTGGCTGGACGTTACAAAACCTGCGTTCAGGCTATGTGCCTTGGCGTTTAATCAACACAACGTCACTATTCAATATCTTTAACCTTACTGATAAACAAATCAGTATGGCCCAGAAGGGTGCTGATTATACAATCCTGAGCATTGAGAAACTCGAGAGATTACCAGTGACAATGTCAGAACGACCTGTCAGTGAATGGATAATACATGGGATAATTAATATTCCAATATCAACCTTCAGGTTTCAATACTGCCAAAAATATATACAGGCTGGCATGTACGAAAAATTGGGAAAGGGGTACATTAAAACAACATGGAACTTGCCCTATTCACATGCATGTGTCAGTAATAAAGGCCAGAAAGTGTTTCTTAGTGGCAATAATTGTGCAATGTCACTGAGCGGTACACTTCTGTGTAATGGAATTAGTTTGCATGGAGCCTGTGAAGGGAACTCAAATAACCTTTCATGTCACCAGCTAGGCGCACCTGCAACAGAGATAGAACCATTCTTTCAAAGACTCTATAATGGGAGTTACATTCTAATTGTAGATCGCAGATGCTGTAGTCTTATGCCCGGGACTCCTTATCTCGTAACTACGACTGCGAAGGTCAAGTGCTGTGGACGCTTATTGTTCCCCAGCTCCCTTCCAGACAGGGAGGCAAGGGCATGGCCCAACTTGAAAATTACTTCTATTCGAATAGATACTTTAAGCAGAATGAAAACAGTGCTTCTTCAGACGCCGACCAGACTCACGTCATCAAAAGAAACTTATGATCTCCTAGTCGCAAGGACGACTGCAGAGATTCACTCCTTATTATCAACTAATTCCCCCATACATTTCGCAGAAATCCTGAATGAAATCTTAAATATTTCTGATACCAGTGGAGTCTCAAAAGTATTTAAGACAGTATTTTCGATGGCATTAACACCATTCAAAGCCATACTGGGTATTTTTCCAGATTTCGTCCATTCGATTTTTGGCTGACTTCCCCTCATTTTGGGACTAATTGCAGGAATCCTATTCTTGGTCCTTATATTTCGTTATGGCAAACCATGTCACAGACAAAACACCTGCGACAAGGGAAGAAACAATCCTAGCCATTGGATACCGGGACCGGATATCAAAAATCCTGGGACTATCCCGGCTTAGAGACCTGAACATGACTTGGTTTCTTTCATTTCGACCAATGTGGCATCGATGTGTTTTACCTGTATTAAGGTGCTTGCTATGCAGAGAAGAATGCGTGTTAGACACCTGTCTGACTCTACAATCAGATGCGCCAATGGATGCAGAAACATTGTTGAGTCCAATGAAGGCTCATACTTTGTGCTGCCCTCAACGGCTACCAATCCTGATGACGGCATTCGTGGAAGCTTCACCACTACGATTAAGGGGTAGTGAAGTTCAAGATGAAAGCAGCATTAATCAGGTACGACCTTCTGTCAGCAATACTAATCAAAACGTCAATGGAGACAATCATGCGCACGAATGCATGGTTACATCTTTTTCCGAGTTAGTGGAACTCTCCCAGGAAGCTGTTGACAACTTTTTCGAGAGTCTAAATGATATGATGTTCTCACCAGAGCAGAAATAGAGACTTTTGAGCAAGCTCGCACACGGCGTTCCCTGAATTTGGCCTTCAACTAGAATAGCCAAATACCATGAACAATTTTCCCTCCAGTTCACGGACAGCAATTTTTTTTCAGCAGCCCCAAAATATTTTTACGAATTTTTTCGGGACACTTATTTTCTGCTTAAAGTAAGAACTATTCTTAGAGAACTAAGATTTCTATTTTTAGATACTTTATAGACATTAGCTGCCCGCTGGTATGTTCATAATTATTTTATTCTGTGATGGAATGGTCTCGAACTTTTTTCTGTATTAAGAGCCATTTCATGTGTAAATTCTCATATACAAATTAGTGATAATGTATAGATATGCGTGATTACTTTAGCATTATTGTACAGCTTGAGTGCATATATTACATGTGACTGTTTTTCCGTATATATGATAATTTCAAAATGCATTTATGTATTTTGGGGTGGTAAGGTATACACGATACTCTACAGTATGTTTTACTATGCATAGATTCGTAAATATGTCCATAGTTAGCGTGGAGTGGGTGTGATGTATTCCTATAGGTTCTGTATCGATCCCCCTATTCCTGACCCTATTCTGGTTAACAAGTTAACTAGCAGCCATCCCATGAGGCAGAAAACCCCCATGATGCAGGAACCGTTATCTGATAAAGCCACACTACGGCACAGGAACGTGTTATCTGATTAGGTCATAACGCTTGCCATCTAATTAGACAAGCGATATTCCTCCAGCCCCTGATAAGGCATACGGAGTTCTCAAAACAAATCAAACCTATGACAGACCTGGGAAAAACCCTGCGGCCATTGTTTTGATTTCACCGAGAACTTCAGCAAAAGAATGTGCTAACGACCAGGTCGTATGACATCCTTATTGACGTATCTATGTCCATCCTTACGTCAATCTCGACACCTTAAAGGTATAAATATTACCGATATTGCCCTATGCAAACACACGCGGTGGTGACGAGATCGGAGCAGCCAGACTTGCCGAAGCCCAGAGCAGAGCAGACCCCGCTGGCGCAGCCCCGCCTTCCTGACGCGCTGAGAACGAGACGCTGTTTTCTCCTGCCGAGAAATCCAGCTCCGGCGCTTCCGGGTAGCCCTCGCAGGCAGCCTGGAATATCGAGACCAGAGACGAGAGATACCATCCCTCATTCATCCTAGATTCCAGGTACAGAACTGAATAACCCCTTGAAGAGAATTCTTTAGTCAGTCACTTGGCAAAACAAACTTAACTTAAACTGTAACTTTCTATTCCCGCCCACATATTAGGCTTAGGTCAGGTACACGGGGTAGGCGTAGTTAGAAACACCAGTTGAGTACGATTAGTCAAATGTAAATGTGTATGTATTCATTTGATTCATTTTAAACCTTCATATGGCTTAGAAACCATATCAATGTTTTTACAGTATTATTTTATACTTCTGCTTTTATTGTATGCACTTTACTTAACCATAAGTATTGCAATAATATCGATCCATTTCTCTTGTATGAGAAAAGAGACTGATCAATAAATAACATCTTTTATTGAACACGCCCGTCTCTTCCTTTTCTCTACAATCTGGTGAGACTAAGAATGCACGTACTGACTGAGTAAAATAAATTGTTTTTTGTTCACACGACTCTAGAGATACACTCTTGATTAGGGGAGAGCAAAGTTGTCATGTTCTATGGTTGTCAGAAACTAAATCCCTTCTTGTCTATCCAGGGAGGTTCAACTCCTCCTTGCCTATTCGAGAAAGTTTCTAGTGAACTCTGAGCTAGCTGGCAAACCCAAAACTTTAAGTCTAATATCGACAGTAGTAGACCTAGTTAACGTCTGGTCTAGGCCTATACTATTGAAGGTATTATTCCAATGCGCAGAGCCTATTGGGATAATAGGAACTACACTACAGTAGGACATTTTTGCTGGCACAGAGATCCCACGTAAAAAAGTTTGGAAAAGTGATTTTTTTACCTAATTTTAAGGTTTGCAAGGAATTCTGGGTAGGAAAACATTGGGGGACCCACGCATGCCATACCTCCCTGGACTCCCCCGGGTGTCTAGTTTTCAGAACTGTTTGGGTTTGGTAGTTTCCAAAGATGGCCGCCAAACCCCGGGCCAAAAATGCAGGTGCCCCCCCCAAAAATCAAGGTTTTTTTGCTATAGGGTATTTTAAATTCTCCACTGTACAATTTGGACCTTTTCCTGTTGCAGCCACTATGCCTACCCACGAAATTGAGGTACCATTTTTATCGGGAGACCTGGGGGAACGCTGGGTGGGTGGAAATTTGTTGATCCACGCAGATTCCGGAACTTTCCACCACAGAAACGTGAGTAAAATGCATTTTTTTCACAATTTTTTTAGCTTTGCAAGGGATTCTGGGTAACAGAACCTGGTGGTAGGCAGTCGAGCCACCCCATCCTGGGTGTCTAGTTTTCAAAAATGTATAGGTTTGCTAGGTTTCCCTAGGTGCCGGCAGAGCTAGGGTTCAAAAACAAAAGGTAGTCTCTTTGCCCAAAAAGGGCAGGATTTCACTGCGAAATTGAGGTGTGCCCACGTTGCGTTTTGCGCTGTTTCCTGTCGCAGGCACTAGGCAGACCCAGGCAAGTGAGGTACCATTTTTTTCGGGAGACCCGGGGGAACGCTGGGTGTGTGAAAATTTGTTGATCCACGCAAATTCCAGAACTTTCCACCACAGAAATGTGAGGAAAATGCGTTTTTTTGTCAATTTCTTAGCTTTGCAAAGGATTCTGGGTAACAGAACCTGGTGGTAGGCAGTCGAGTCACCCCATCCTGCATTCCCCTGGGTGTCTAGTTTTCAAAAATGTATAGGTTTGCTAGGTTTCCCTAGATGCCGGCAGAGCTAGGGTTCAAAAACAAAAGGTAGTCTCTTTGTCCAAAAAGGGCAGGATTTCACTGCGAAATTGAGGTGCGACCACGTTGCGTTTTGCGCTGTTTCCTGTCGCAGGCACTAGGCAGACCCATGCAAGTGAGGTACCTTTTATTCGGGAGACCCAGGGGGACGCTGGGTGGGTGGAAATTTGTTGATCCATGCAGATTCCAGAACTTTCCACCACAGAAATGTGAGGAAAATGCGGCTTTTTTTTTACAATTTCTTAGCTTTGCAAAGGATTCTGGGTAACAGAACCTGGTGGTAGGCAGTCAAGTAACCCCATCCTGAATTCCCCTGGGTATCTAGTTTTCAAAAATGTATAGGTTTGCTAGGTTTTCCTAGGCTCCGGCAGAACTAGGGTGCAAAAACTACAGCTAGGCACTTTGCCATAAAAGGGTCAATTTGTAACTGCAAAATTGAGGTGCGACCACGTTGCATTTTGCACCGTTTCCTGTCGCAGGCACAAGGCCGACCCACACAAGTGAGGTACCGTTTTTATCGGGAGACTTAGGGGAATTCAGATTTGTAAATCAACTGTTATTACCAATTGAGTTTTCATGCATTTCTCTCTTCCCAATGAAAGACATTGTGTAAAAAAAAACTTTTTCAAAAATGACCAATAATTCACATGCTCGTACGAGTATTCCCAATTTTGAAAATGTGCAATTATACACTGTTTCTAAACTCTATAATTTGTACCCAATTCAGAAATACATAGGTGTCTTTCATACAGATTTTTCCATGTATATATTTTCCAAGAAAAAGTGATCTATACCCAGTAAATAAAAAAATACCATTGCAAGTTGCTGCTCAGTTTTTGGATCTGGGTTAGTCGGGTTCTTGGTGAAACTACAAGTCCTATATATCCCCACAACCAGGAAGGTCTAACGGATGTAACGGTATATTGCTTTCCAAGAGCTGTCAAAATTACAAAAAGTTATAGGTGAAAACATTGAGACAAAAGGCTGTTTTTTTCAACAAATTTTCAATTATTCCAATATTTAACTGTTAGTTTCTATAAAGAAACCTTCATGGATTTAGACAAATGACACCTTTCTGAATTCAGAATTTTGTCTACTTTTCGAAAATGTATAGCTTTCCAGGATCCATTATTGCTTTCAAACTCATTTCTACCATTAACTGGAAGGAGGTGGAAAGCTCTAAAAATAGCAAAAATAGGCTATGTCCCAGAAATATGCCAAAACTGTGTGAAAAATGTTGGTTCTCTGACAAAAGACTGTCATTCCCTAAAAGCTGAGAAAATGGAGATTTCAGCCCCACAAACCCTTTTTTGAAAACATTTTCAGGGAAAAACCCAGAGGCTTTAATTTGCAGCGGGTTTTCCCATTTTTCTGAAAAAAACAAAAATTTCACTATATTTTGGTTAATTTCTGGGACCCCTCCAAGGCAATCCACAAACCCTGGGCACCTTTAGAATCCACATGATGTTGGAAGAAAAGGACGCAAATTTGGCGTGGATACCTTATGTGGTCAAAAAGTTACAGGGGCCTAAGCACGCACTACCCCAAATCGCCAAAAAAAGGCTTAGCACAGAAGGGGAAAAGGCCTAGCAGCGAAGGGGATAAAGGGAGGGGTGTGCAGCGCCCCTCCCTATGCCTTCCTGGGCCTGGATGACCACATCCCATGGGGCCAGACCTGGGTGCCCCAGTACCCACCCAAGGCACCCACAAACCAAAAGTTGGAGACTGCAGGGGGAGACCCAGGTTCTCCCTGGCTCCAGCTGGCTTCCTGCATAGTGCAAGAGCTGGCTTTGCTACCGTCCAGAGGGTGCAGCAGTTTATGTCTGTTTCCCTGCCCGCCGGAGTTTGGGAAAGAGATGTTTGCTCTCACCCAGCGTGAGCATGTTTAATTCTCCCACCAGATTGTAGCAGGGAAGGCATGTCTGCTACCGACAGGGAAGGCATGTTTTCTTCCAACTGGCAGGCGAATTAAATAAAACAAGCCTGTACAATGCAACGGTCTCGCCTTTGCAAAAGTTAGAGCTATTGTCATTGTAAATGACATTTTTTTATTTATGCGTTTTGAAAACAGATAAATGGCATTGTCATTTACAATGCCAATAGTTTAATCTCTCGCAAATGCGAGACCTATTGCATTTGCACCCACACACACAAACAGAGAGCAACACACACACACAGAGCCACACACAGAGCCAGTGGTGGTGGATGTGGTGGTGGTAGATGTGGAGCTTTTGGTGGTGGATGTGCTGGATGTGGTGGTAGATGTGGTGGTGGATGTGGTGGTGGATGTGGTGGTGGATGTGGTGGTTTTTGTGGTGGATGTGCTGGATGTGGTGGTTTTGGATGTGCTGAATGTGGTGGATGATGTGCTGGATGTGGTGGATGATGTGCTGGATGATGTAGTGGTGGATGTGGTAGTGGTGGATGTGGTAGTGGTGGATGTGGTAGTGGTGGATGTGGTAGTGGTGGATGTGGTAGTGGTGGATGTGGTAGTGGTGGATGTGGTAGTGGTGGATGTGGTAGTGGTGGATGTGGTAGTGGTGGATGTGGTAGTGGTGGATGTGGTAGTGGTGGATGTGGTAGTGGTGGATGTGGTGGTGGTAGATGTGGTGGTGGTAGATGTGGTGGTGGTAGATGTGGTGGTGGTGGATGTGGGGGTGGTGGATGTGGGGGTGGTGGATGTGGGGGTGGTGGATGTGGGGGTGGTGGTGCATGTGGTGCTGGATGTGGTGTAGTGTAGTTCCTTTTATCCCAATAGGCTCTGCGCATTGGAATAATACCTTCAATAGTATAGGCCTAGACCAGACGTTAACTAGGTCTACTACTGTCGATATTAGACTTAAAGTTTTGGGTTTTGCCAGCTAGCTCAGAGTTCACTAGAAACTTTCTCGAATAGGCAAGGAGGAGTTGAACCTCCCTGGATAGACAAGAAGGGATTTAGTTTCTGACAACCATAGAACATGACAACTTTGCTCTCCCCTAATCAAGAGTGTATCTCTAGAGTCGTGTGAAAACAAAAGACGACTTATTTTACTCAGTCAGTACGTGCATTCTTAGTCTCACCAGATTGTAGAGAAAGGAAGAGACGGGCGTGTTCAATAAAAGATGTTATTTATTGATCAGTCTCTTTTCTCATACAAGAGAAATGGATTGATATTATTGCAATACTTATGGTTAAGTAAAGTGCATACAATAAAAGCAGAAGTATAAAATAATACTGTAAAAACATTGATATGGTTTCTAAGCCATATGATGGTTTAAAATGAATAAAATGAATACATACACATATACATTTGACTAATCGTACTCAACTGGTGTTTCTAACTACGCCTACCCCGTGTACCTGACCTAAGCCTAATACGTGGGCGGGAATAGAAAGTTACAGTTTAAGTTAAGTTTGGTTTGCCAAGTGACTGACTAGAGAATTCTCTGTGAGGGGTTATTCAGTTCTGTACCTGGAATCTAGGATGAATGAGGGATGGTATCTCTCGTCTCTGGTCTCGATATTCCAGGCGGCCTGCGAGGGCTACCCGGAAGCGCCGGAGCTGGATTTTCTCGGCAGGAGAAAAGCAGCATCTCGTTCTCAGCGCGTCAGGAAGGCGGGGCTGCGCCAGCGGGGTCTGCTCTGCTCTGGGCTTCGGCAAGTCTGGCTGCTCCGATCTCGTCACCACCGCGTGTGTTTGCATAGGGCAATATCGGTAATATTTATACCTTTAAGGTGCCGAGATTGACGTAAGGATGGACATAGATACGTCAATAAGGATGTCATACGACCTGGTCGTTAGCACATTCTTTTGCTGAAGTTCTCGGTGAAATCAAAACAATGGCCGCAGGGTTTTTCCCAGGTCTGTCATAGGTTTGATTTGTTTTGAGAACTCCGTATGCCTTATCAGGGGCTGGAGGAATATCGCTTGTCTAATTAGATAGCAAGCGTTATGACCTAATCAGATAACACGTTCCTGTGCCGTAGTGTGGCTTTATCAGATAACGGTTCCTGCATCATGGGGGTTTTCTGCCTCATGGGATGGCTGCTAGTTAACTTGTTAACCAGAATAGGGTCAGGAATAGGGGGATCGATACAGAACCTATAGGAATACATCACAGTGGTGCATGTGGTGGTGGTGGATGATGTGATGGGGGATGTGATGGTGGAAGTGATGGGGGATGTGATGGTGGAAGTGATGGTGGAAGTGATGGTGGAAGTGATGGTGGAAGTGATGGTGGAAGTGATGGTGGAAGTGATGGTGGAAGTGATGGTGGAAGTGATGGTGGA